>NW_027445882.1:310000-610000 GCF_038048845.1 Mixophyes fleayi | reverse complement strand
CGTTACCAAATTCCATCATGACTCTATTCCTCACCTCTACCAGAAGATTTGTAAAAATATAATTATTGGGCTACAAAATGCCATCCTACCCATTGTACACTTACCCACAGATATGTGAACAAGTGGAACTGGGCAAACTAAAGATTATATGACTGTGACAGCCCACTGGGTTGGTGATTCACCTTCACCAGCAGGAACAGCAGCAGCATGTACCCAAGTACGCACATTTTTCAGAGGCAGGCTACTCTGTGTATCACTGGCTTCACTAAGAGGCATACAACTGATAATCTGTTACAAAAACTAAGGGATGTCAATGCAACATGGCTTATCCAACCTGGACTCACCTCAGGATATGTTATTTCTGATAACGCCACCAAAATTGTGAGAGCATTACAGCTGGGTGAATTCCATCACATTCCCTATTTTGCTCACACAGTCAACTTGGTGGTGCAGAGCTTTTTATAAAATAACAGGGATGTGCAGGAGATGCTGTTTGTGGCCTGTAAAATATCTGGACATTTCCGCCCTTCGGCAACAGGATGTAGGAGTTTGCAGCAGCTACAAGAGCAATTTAATTTGCCCTGCCACCAACTGAAGCAAGAGGTGGTGAGAAGGTGGAATTCCACCCTGTATATGCTTTTGTGGATGGAGGAACAGCAAAAAGCCATCCACGCTTACTCCGCAAGAAATTACATTGGGAAAGGAGGGGGGATGTTTTTTATTCGAGCACAGTGGAGAATACTTTCCATGTTGTGTAAGGTGCTGAAACCATTCGAAGTAGTCACCTGTGAAGTGAGTTCAGACACTGCTAGCTTGAGTCATGTGATTCCCTTAATTTGACTTTAGGAAAAGCAGCTTGAGAAACTGAAGGGGGAGATTAAACAAAGCAAATACGCTAAGTATGTCGGACTTGTAGATCAAGTACTTTATTTGCTTCGCCAGGATCCAATAGTTAACAAAATCTTTAAATCGAATCACTACATTTTGGCGACTGTGCTTGATCCTAGGTTTAAGAGCTATTTCTTATCTTTGTTTCCAACTGACCCAAATCTGAAGAGATACAAAAAGCTCCTGGTGAGCAAGATGACAGCTCAAGTGTTACGTAACAGGACGGAGTCTCCTCCTTCAGTTTCTCAGTCAACTGCTGCTAGGAAAAAACTTAGTTTTCCCAAGAGACCCAGGGATGATGCAGATGATTCTCTCTGCCATAATTCCACCTGATCCTACTATCAACATCCAAAGGATGGTGGAGGATTATTTTCATGACAGCATAGAAATAGACACATCAGACAGTCCCTTTACATACTGGGAGGATAAAAATGGAATTGGGAGACCCATGTACCAAATCGCTTTGCACTGCCTAAGCTGTCCACCCTCCAGTGTGTAATCGGAAAGCGTTTTCAGCACAGCTGGGAAACTTCTCAGCGATCGGCATAGGTGGCTACTTTCTCAAAATGTGGAAAAGATGATATTCATAAAACTGAACTTCAATTTCCACAAGGGAGGCCTTTCCTGCCAATTACATCAAAATACTGAGACTTCTGCAATTGAGGATTCCAGCTTATGATGAATTAATTATGTGTGAGGATGATGTACAAACTGATGAGGGTGAGGATGAGGCTGAGGATGATGACAACAACATCTTGCTACAGTAGAGTTCATTAACAGCACAGTTACCTTAGGTGCCTTAAGGCCATTGTTAGATTGTTTTGTGGGGCCCAAACAAACCAAGCACATTAGCCTCCAAAGTGGTACTCCTTGTCGCTAAATAGCTTGGTTTGTTAAAGTGTGCATGTCCTTTTTAAGATCCAAGATAAGGGTGGGTGGGATGGCCAAAGGATAATTCCATCTTGCACCACTTTTCCTTTCAGCTACTGCTGTGTGCCAATGTTACCTACATATGCAATATACTGTTGTGTGCGTAGCAAAAATCTGAGCCACTCATTGATGATGCTGATGACTCAGCACAACATTTTGACATCTTGTCTTGTCTACTGTAAAAGAATGGACCAGAATTAGTGACACCTCTGCTGTAACTCCACCTCATCCTACTATCAACAATCAACATCCAAAGAATGGTGAAGGGTTATATATATTTTTTTTAACCGTATAAAGACAACAATTTTATTAACAAATAACAATGTTTCTTGCAGAAGTAATGTAAGCATGGATGTGTAAATAGACCTGTATATGTATTAACTTCCACTTTGCTGCTATTTCATCAGTATTGCACAAAGTGTTTGTAATCTGCACTTTTCGTCAAAGGTACCTAACTATATTATAATTTTTGGGGATTTGGGGCTGATTCAAAGCTGAGTGGTGAACTTGCTTTTTGATGTTAGGGGGGGTTGGTCAGCGCTCGTTGCCATGTATTAGCTGTAGAATTACCACAGTTACCCAAGGAAACGGTGGAGCGATCAAATGAACCATTACTGATTTCATGATTTAAGGACAATTTCATCTTGCACCACTTCTCTTTTCTACCACTGATGTGTGGCAATATTTCCTAGATGTGCTGTGAACTGCCATGTGTTTGTGTCATTGCTCTGTCGCTTATCATCCAGCCAGGTTGCTGAGTCTTTGTTTGAAAGTGTGCGAAAATAATATTGTGACCTGTGAGGTGGTCAAAATTGACTGCAAATGACTTGAAATTAGTTTTATTGAGGTTAATAATTATGTAGTGAAAAAAAATGCAAATTATGTGATTTAAGCAAAAAAAAATAGGGATTTTAGAAACAAAATAGGGATCCAAAGCCAAAACCAAAACACGCAAGGGCGGTTTTGCCAAAACCAAAACACAAAGTTAATCCAGATCCAAAACCATAACCAAAACCAGAACATGGGAGTCAGTGAACATCTGTAGTATGCTTATTAAATGTAAAAGCTATTAAAAAATTAATGCCAGGGTGGGTTGTTTCTACAGGAATTTGTGTAGTAGGCAGGCTAATAATTTAATGGTGGGTTAATAGAACATTTAATTAAATGCTGTGGTGATTTGGGGGCTATGAATTGAATGTGGGGGTGAGTTTTGTGAGGAGGGCTATTTATTAAATGTGAATTTGAAATATTTAATGCTGGGGATAGTTGTGGAAAATAGTTATATTTATTAAATGTAAATTATATTAATTTATTGTTGGGGCTGTTTGGAAGGAGGGAAATGGGTTTAACTATTAAATGGAAATACTATTATTTTAATGTTGGGGTGGGAGAGAGGTCTGATTATTAAACAAGGGTTATTGGTATTGATTTAATGCCAGGACTTTTCTTCATTTCATGTACCCATTTTTATTTTCCAAATAGAGCCTCCAACATTCCAGGATCCAGACAAGCAACAGCTGACCTAAAGACACCAGTAGTCACAGGTAGTGAAAATGACAAGACCAGGTAGGAGTGAGCATGACAGTCTACTAAGTGATCTAAATCTAGCAGGGCAGTCCCGAATTTGGTCTGGATTTATGCTGGATGCAAGGACAGTTGGTAGGTATGTTCTGCTTAACTCTGCACTGCTTGTGAATGCAGAGCTGTGTGCACCTAACAATTGTGCACACAGTGTTGCCTGTATATTTGTCTAAAATGATAACCATATTACATCATATGTGCCCTGGGATCCCCAGAGCCGTTACCCCCTCTGTATTCATCCAATTGCTTTTAACAAAATGGTGGATACACAATTTACTGGCCTCCATCCTTCTCCTTTCGGACAAACAGGAAGTCAGCAACTCCTAAAGCCCCTGCGACTAGCTGGGATTAGGAATTTCATCAGCCAGTTCTGGCCACTGTTGTACTCTGACAGACGTGGAGGCACCAGCCAAGCAGGGGATAGCTACACGTAGGGAGAATCATATTCCCTGCCCATCACTCACCAACTTTCCATCCAACCAAGCTGACCTGAGACTACCCCTGCAGGGTGGGATTTCCACCGGTGGCCATTTTCTTGTAGCACAACTCCACCTGATAAATAAAGTTTACTTACCAGGAGGAAGTGTGCTCCACAAAATGGTTGCTGCTCTCTAGCAAACAGATGTCGTCAATACTTCTTCTCCTCAATGTTTTCTCCATGGTGGGTGGAAAGTGATAACTTGAATAATGATATCACATTGAGCTCTGTCCACCACTTCTCTGTCCACACCAGCATCTGGGAGATTGCCAGACCGTCTCAGGAGTCCAGGAGATCAAACCCTTATTCTGGATTCTCCCAGCCATAAGGGGAGCAGTGGTAGTCATATTTGTGATGCATATTTGTGACCGACACCAATAAAAGTGACACGAAATGCCGACCATAAAGAAACCCGACACAATAAATCCGTACATGTAAGAAGAATTTTCAAGCCATTTTGTAATTATAAAAGGGGGTCTTTGGACCAGAAGATAAGAAGATAATTTCATGGGTTATTTGGAATATAATTTATTTGGGACAGCTACTGGACTTTTTGGAAAATAATTTATTTGGAATAGTTACTGGACCTTTTGAAAAATAATTTATTTGGGACAGTTACAGGACCTTTTGGAATATGACTGTTTTATTTGGACACGATTTCAAGCATAATTGGATTGCAAGCTTCTAAGAATAGAAGAAGACATCTGTTGAAATGTATTTGGGGATTTTTTATTTTTTTAATAAACACATGTGGTTATAAAGAGGATGTTATGTTTTATTTTTATTATTTGTATTAAAATAATGTGGTATTAAAGAGGTTGAAGTGGTTTATTTTACATTTTTCTTTGTGTTTCTACAGGTCGCAGCAAGCCATGGGTGCCAGGGCATGTTGGTTCTTGGGCTGGCTGGGACATTTTTGTGTCACAAAGTAAAATTATGTTTTCTTTATTTTTTACCTTTCCTTGCATGTTATTACCCTACACTCACTACCCCAGGGGTGTAGGAAGAGCCCTAGTGCTTTAAGCACTGGGCTGGTTCTTGCTAGATGGAGAGCCCGGCCCGCACCCGGACCTTAAACCCCAACATCCGCGGTCAGTAGATTTCTCGTTGGTCTTCCTTTTCTAGATCACCTCATGTCTGTCTGAGGCACCTGACACGCACATTTTTGAGTCTCAAGTATCATCTGATTAATATAATACAGAACAAACTGTTATGGCAACCAGTGTGACATAAACATGTAGAACTTAGCATAAGAGGTCTTCACCTATAGCAGCCGCCATTACCGTAGAGACTGGTTATGCCCACAGGTACTCGGATGCCCCCAGGACTTACACTCAGTGTAGTACAAGTTTATGGTCACATGGCAGCACTCAGGTACAGGAGGCAATACACGAAGTAGGGACAGGCCAGAGGCTTGCGGACTGGACAGAGATGATAATGTCTGCCTGGCCTGACAGAGAACAGGTGGAGACGTCTGGTACAAGCTGGGTCAGGGCCACAGGCAAAGGTTCAGAGTCTGGGTACAAGCAGAGGATCAGGGTCACAGGCAACAGACAGAGGTTATACATGAGAAAGCAATCCAAGGTTTAAACACCAACACAGCACAGAAGCAGGTAGCAAACTGGAACAGAACGCTATAACCGGCAGTGAGGCTCAGTCCTCACTGCCTTAAATAGTACTAAGAGCCAACCAGGGCAAAGTCCTCAAAGTATCCCCAGGATTTGCCTAATGATAGTAGTGCTGTTGGCCAAACATACCTTCTGTCCCTCTATGACATACAGAAAAACCACCTAGTTCATGCATTTGCACAGTTTATACAGTTATGTAATTGCACAATGTGTAAAGCATGCAGTGTTACGAACTTTGGCCGTGCCCCGTCCCCAGCGATTCAGGAAAGTTCCCCGGGGTGAATCTTCTGAGATGTGGGTGATGGTAACGAGAGCCCAAACAAGAGTGAGAGAGTACCCACAAACAAAGAAGAAAGAAAGAGAGGTGTCTTTGAATTGGATTGTCTCTAAGAATTTAACTGGAGAAGAGAGGCATGTATGGACAGAAATAGACCCTTTGGAAGGGGTAAGTGTGAATGGCTGGAAGCCACATGTGATGTTAAAGAAAACCCTGTGTAGAGCCCCAATGAAAAGATTGCCAAAATATGTGGGGGTAACTGCAGAGACAGCTAATTAGCAGAAGCTGAATTGGTAAGGAGGTTCCCCCTGTGAGAGAGCCCCCTTGAAAAGATCCTCATAACACACTAGAGCAATGTCCTAGGAACAATCATCACTAGCTCTGACAACAGATCAACAGTTGGAATAGACCACCTTGCAATGTGTAGCATAACACGTCAAATCCTGTACTCTACAAGGTTTCATTTTCTTTAACATAATGTCCGTAATGAGCCACACGTTCACCTAATTACTGTTCCAAGAACTTGTATCATTTGATTTGTACATGATTTGGACTCACATAGTGAATTGTAATGGTTCTAGGGGTAAGAGATCATTGTTATTCAAATACAGTCCCATTTTCTAATGACAGAAGGAGTAACAAAATAAGTGGGATAAGTTGAAAGATATGCACAGGATCCCCAGAGCCTGTAACTGGTAATTGAACTACTTTGTTCAAATTTTAATCCATTTTTCATCCTTATGCCTAAAGAACTGTAATTGACTGGAGACAGGCCCAGGACACACAATACTGAATTCTGGATGTGCTCCAAGGACAGTACATTTTTATATACTAGTCATCCCTCTGTCTAAAGAACTGTAAGTGGCTGGAAACAGGTTCAGCTTCACCACCAATCTGGATGAGTTACTGCTTTCTGGAATTGCTTGCAAAGTATTTATACAGTGATTATATTTAATAAATTATTTTCTATACTAATTTTATTTCATTAATTTGTTTTGTTAACAGCTACAACCCTTGTGCTTCTGGGCACCTCAGTTCACCTACAGGGGAAATGTTTGTTAAGCCTCAGTGTTAGACTCATCTCAACTTTATTGTGTTTTCTTCTCGACACAGTGTGTCCCACCAAGTCAGCATTGCTCTTCAGATTGTGAGTCTTTGCAGAATCCACCAGGGCTTGACACCACTTGCAGGAGCACATGCGCTCACAGGTAAAGAGGATAAGCCACATGGAACATTTAGTAGGATAAAGGCCTGGTAATTTATGGCCTGACACCTGAAAAAGTGTGGGTGGTACAGGAATATGGATTATTCTCTTAACAACAATGGAGAAAGGTGTAGAGTGGTATAACCATGAAACTTTAAGGGTTAACTGTGGCAAAGGCAAACACTTGAAGAATAATATAAGTCAAATAACACAATACAAAATAAAATGCAGTAATAATTGAATACAATTAACAATAGCATACCCAGTGCAATAGAATACTGACAAGACAATGACACAATGAAAACACAAGCAGCTTTGTAGTGATATCAATATGCATAAGGTATGGCTGAAATTAACCCTTTGGACATAGTAAAAGTACTCAGTTTAACAAAGGGAATGAGTCTGTGCAGTAGCATCACGTTACAAGGTTACTGGTAGGGATTAGTATTACGCAGTAATAATGAGGGTTTATATGCTGTATTTATTTACAGATTTGCATAAGACCTTTATGCATTCCAAACATTATACTTTCCTATGCAAAATGCAAAGATTACCTGTGACTGGATCCCGTATAAATAATTTATGGTATAAATTTATTTAAAGGAAATGCACTAATGCACTTATTTTTTATATTGTGTATATTTTGAGATAGGAAATCATTATTTATGACACCAGGGTAGAAAATTCTCTTTTTCTGTTTTATCCTTGCTAAAGGAAATACCTTATTTCTGATTTATATATCTGATACAATGATTCTTTGTTTAGAAAGTCTGCTGTGTATTGTGATGTGGGGAAATGACTTGTGAGAGGTTTATACCTTTCTTTGGGAATGTGTATTCTGCAACTGTTGGAACAAAAGGTCTCCTGCTAATTAGGCCTTTAGATGTGTGAGGCCTTTTGAAGAGAGGAAGGGTTAATTAAGAACTTACTACTAGATTTCCTGTGTCTAAAAGCAAAATGCAAGACATCACTGAATTTGTAAGATATCACAACAAGGTTTTTAAGAATTTCATAGCTAAATGTAAATTTTATTGGCTTTGCAATGCATGGAAATCTTAGTATACAGGGTACATCCTGATTCTAAAAATAGCCTGTGTCCAAATCTGAATGAAAAGCACTGTACTGTACACTGAAATGTATCATTCTTCTTATTTCATCTGACCTGCTCACTGGTACCTTTAACCAGTGAGAGCAAATAAACATCTTGCTTCAAAGACCTGTTTGGAAACATCTTCAATATTGCTGTATTCCTGCGACCTGCAGATTAAACCCTAAATCTAATCCATTCTCCGGCTGTCTCTGAGGTTTGGACCCAAGTTTTCCAATACCACCGCTCTGCCTGCTACCCATGCAGCCCTGGTCAGTGTGATAGGCCAGGGGGGATCCATCCACAGCTTCCCTGATCCATAGTAAGAGGTCAGGAGTACCAGCCCAGGTTCACCAGTAAACACAGATTACTATTTTTGCATTTAAAGTTACATTCAAACATTCAGAAGATCCCTCTACCGCAATGCTCTCCCCATAGGTATAGCTTAACAAGACAGAGACACACACATATAGTTAAAAAACTTATTGAAGTAAACACACCAGAATCCCCTTTTTTATGCAATTTGACACATATACTACATTGTAGGTTTTTATTTATGTGAAGGTATTATTATGGAGTTTTTCCACTCGTATGACCAATTGCTTCCATATGACATCTGCTGGTAGATAAGGGGTACTGTATTTTAAAAATGGTTATTGACATGCAACACTTTATGAAACCTCAGAAACAAAATGCAGTGTGTTTCTGTAAAATGCCACTCTATATTACATGAATGACAGTGTGAGCTGTCAATATACACTTGCTATATCTGCAGTGTATGACAGATATCCTTGTGGTTTACTTGATAATGCTATGGAAACACAGGAAAATGAGGCTAATTCTATAAAATTGTAATAGAACCAAAGCATGATTAAGACTTAATGAGGCTCCTGGCAAGATACAGGTTTGGGGCCCTGTCCCCCCTTCCTCCAATCAACACCATTTTTCTACACCACTCTTATTTGCTTACCCTTGTTGAGTTTCAAATTTCCAAAGACATCTTTCATCTTAGCTCCTACAGCAGGGTCCAGTTGTTATGGAATTACACGCATACCAGGCAAAAGGTTGCCTAATACCATCTTTGTGATACAGATCTCTATTATGTAACCTCCACAACCCAGTGCGCCAGTGGTAATCTTTCCGTGAGTCTTCTAGTAACTAAACTATGGTCCTAGCTGTTTAAGAACCAGCCATTTTGTCCCTCCTATGTGGTTGGTGCTAAACCTGTTTGTCAACCTATTTGCCTAATCACCCGTTACACTAGATCAGCTTGAATTTTGACAGGACAGTACAAGACCATACAGTGTGCAACAGTCTGTGAATCTAGCCAAAATATTATCAAATTGAGCAATCAAATCTGCATGTGTGGCTAGCTTTACTTTTCAATGGAGCATGTCCTTAGTGTTTATTGTCTACACTCATTCTCCACTTCCCTCAAGCTTTCCGCCCTTCAAGTTGCAGGCAGTAGTAAGTGTCTTTTACGTTTAGTCATGAATTGCATGCAATTGTGCTCATTGGTGTAAATCAGTCAGTTTCTGAGCATGCACAGAGTTATTTCACACAAGATGGGGCATGCAAAGTGATGTCCAAAGATGAATTAGGTATATAATATCACTGTAGAATTATTATTTTTTTATTTACACTTGGATTACACATAGTAGTTATTGATAATGTTTTCACATATTTTGCTGAGCCACATTATTTCAACATTTAAAATCATATTTAATGTGTACTTGTCACATGGGTGCATTGGAGTGAGAATCTCTGTTATCCATGCAGGAATGATTGCTGGCTGAATTGGAAGAGCTGGAGCAAGAGCATCTGAACAAAGTCTGCTATTTACCAAACCACCAGAATGTCACAGGATCGTGAGATGATTCCATATTGGAGCAACTAAGCACATGTAGTGAAATAGACACAGGTACTGAAGAGGAGCATGGCATGACCGGTCATGGGCTATGCACTTTACTGGAGATTAAAGCCCCTAGTTCACCTATCTAAAATGTAACGGCTGCAGTGCCAGCAGCTCCTCTGAAGAAAAATAAAGGGCTAGGATACCTGAGTGACCAGAGGGTTCCCCAGGGCCCACTGGGCCCTAGATGGAGGCCTAGTTCTCCTAGTATTTAACCCAGGCTCTGAATAGAACAAATGCAGAACAGAATTCCAAGTGTTTTAAAAGAACACCTAAAAGGGTACAAGAGACACAAAACTGTCAGATAAAAGCAGAAATTGTAATCCTTTATTCAGGTACTGGTGCCCACCATAAAGAGAAAATTTATTGCAAAGACACAAATTTTCTTTGGTAATGTCAATTCCATGGTAATCCAACCTGGTAAACTAAATACTCCATAAATTTACTTGAAGAATATATAGCGTCTCTCTCATTACTAAAGTAAACCAAAGATGACTTGAGTAAGGAAGATTCTAAAGATAAGAGGCTGAGTCTTTGTCAGTGTCTCAACAACAAAAATAAAAAGATATTCTCTGTATTATCTAGGCATATCGATTCAATTAAACATCAAATAGTGACTGAACCTAAGGTTAGGGTGGATCTTAAACCCTTCGATCCCTAAGACATGTAGATGAGCTATTTCTCCTTAGGTTAGTTCTGAACATACTGGCATTAGTATATAAAACAAAATGGGGGTTTCTAACTTTACAGCCTACCCCACACCAAGAGTAATTGAGCTATGGTTTTGACCTGCAATAGCAAATCTTGGTGTCATAAAGCGGTACTGGAAAATATTTTTAATTGAAGAGGCGAAAGAGAAAAGAGCGTTCAATGGGGAAAGCTGTTTCATTAAGGCCCCATTATGACTATTCATCAGCAAACCTTTTTCGGTCTATTTTTTTGTTGTCTATATTAGGTCACAACTAAAAGGTATATCAAAGACACACTTGAAAACAACAGGTGACAGTCAATGTATTTTCTCCTGGGATCTTTCTGGGATTAAAGGTAACTTAGTTCTGCTTTGACTGTGCTTTAGAATGCAGTAATATCTTAAGGGTGTCTGCTTGCTCTATAAATGTATCATTAATTAATCAAAACTTGCTACATTATATAGTAGAAACTAATTTTTTTTGTAAACCAGTTTTTTTACTTTACAATTTGTATTACTGTAATTTAGCATATTAACACACAATATCACTCTGTTATTTTGTCAATGAATAGCTGGCATGAACATAAAACATTTTGAGGGCTGCCCCTATTATTATAGCGCAAAGTAGTATTTTGTTACAGCAAACAGTATTTTGCTACATTACCATAGCTCGACTGAAGCTTTTGTATGCACTATAATAAACATACATATAAGTAAAAGCAGTTTGTGCAATAGCCTAGTCATAGTTTACACATCACAAAATAATCTTACATAGTTTGTAAAACAATGAGCCTCATGAAGAGTTGGACACATTTGCATATAAAACATACATGTTAAATGTAAATGCATGGGACATTTACATGGTTTTATTGAGTATAGTGTATAACTCAGTATAATGTGTTAAATGCATCTGCATGATGTTTTAAGCGTATCAAATAGTGGCCGCATACTAGAGATGGCTGCCATCATCAAGATTTCATTTCATCAAGATTTCATTTGCACCATAAGCTATATAGGGAGTTATTTACAGCTGGATACAAGTCCTGTTTTTAAGCAAGTCATTTTTCTACTGCACTTGCACATGAAAAATGTGTATCCCTATGTCTATAAGCTTTTGGCATTTCGGGGACTTGCTCCTCCTTATTTCTGGTGAGGAGCACTGCCCCATTTTGACCACTGTATGTATATTTATTAAACTAATTTCCCATCCTTCATCTATTTTATACAATGTCTAGCACCTTTAAACCTCTAGAGATAATCCTCTTGAGCTTGTTCTCCATAACCAGCCAAATACCATGCCTACATACCATTCTGTCATTGAGCAAATTCAGGAAATATGGCAACCATTAGGGGGCTTCTGCCTATAATATGTTGTTCTACCATTGCTAGTTCTTATTCCAATTTAGATAAGCATATTGTGATACAGCTATTATTTCACAGTTTTTTTTTATTTTTGTATTTCCATCGTCTCGCCAGGCATTTCTAACCATGGCTGCCCTTTGGCACTTCATGTGTTTCAGATCAAAATATTTTCGGAACATTTGTGCTATGTGTATTTTATTCTGTTATATACTCTTTTTCTTTTCTCTCTATTTTTTTAATGATTTTTTAGCCTCCTTGTACTCCCCCTCCCTCTTTGGTCTCTGGCTCCTGCTTTACAGTTGCTTACATTTGGGTCACTTGGTTTCGGCTACAGGTCACCTATACCCTACCTGACTTCACTTTTGGCAGAATTAGAGGTACACATGCTCCCACTACAAACACTGCTGCTGACGATTTATTACCAAAGAAACGTCCTTCTTGTCTCTGTTTTACTTTTACTGTACTGCAAATCTCCTCTATTAATGCCACGGGCCTTAATATTCCTGAAAGAATGCACCACAGCATTCAAAACCTTCACAGCAACAATCTTGATATAATTTTTGTTCAGGAAACACTTTAAAAATGGTAGTAGCACATGTTTTATATATATTAGTGATAAACCCTACTCTAAATCTAAAAGTTTAGCTAAATATCTTTTATAGCGCCTTCATTTGTGGAGATGCCCTCCCATGTCCTCAAAAACAGAGCTCTATTGGTCAAGGGAAAAATATTTAACCTAATATTTCTGTTCTGTCTGAACTAGGGTCAGCAGCCATTCTTAATAGAATTTTGGACAAAATAGATGATCTCCAATAGATTGTGGTAATCATTGAAGGTTATTTGAATTGGATCATGGATCCTACACTGTATTCATCTGAGGTGTCTTCTAGATTCTCTTCCAAAGATCTCCGAAAGTTGAGGAGCATGCTTCACGACCATCAGCTGGCTGATACCTGGTTAGAACACCCGAGGGAAAGGGATTATTCTGCTTACTCCCCTCCCCATCATTTTTACTGTAGGCATGATTACTTATTTCTAATAAAAACCACAATAAGGAATGCCAGTCACCTTGGTTAGAGCAAACAAAAATTAAACAGATATGGCAGAATAATAACCCTGACACTTCCAGGATTACTATCTGGAAAGCACACAAATGTGTGATATGGAGAGAATTTCATTCATTAGATTATTTGGCTAAAAAACAATGGGAAATCAAGAGAGATACTCTCTTTGCAAAGATTACATCTCTGGAAACCTCTCACAACCATCATTTAATGAGAAAATTTATAGGGAGAGCTGATACCAGATCAGCTTTAAATAGACTACTGTTTGACAAGTCAAAACTGCTCATCACAAGTGCAAAAATAAGTCAAAGATCCCCAGGTAGTCTCCTGTTTCATGAAAGAGTAAATAGTGTGGTAGTGGAAGCCTTATACTATCTCCTGGAGTAGATGGTGTTTATAGCAGCTGAGAGATTTCACACAAGTCCACAGGTTTCGTACAACTGGCCTCAGCCAGTTTTATTCAGTGAGAAAAACAAAAGAAATCTTCAGAATAAACACCTTGCCTTCCGGCTCTAACTAAACATTGGTCACTCCGGACTAACAAACTAAAATAAAACATAGGCAGTTTCAGCACAGTACACTTACAGGCAGATATCAGGCTTTTCTCTCACAGAAACTCTGTAGCCCCTGTCCCCAGGCAGTGAGAGACTGACTGAGCTGAGCAGCAGCCTTTTACCAGCACCATTCAGGTGCAACTCCTGTTTACCAGCAAGTCCACAGGTAATCTGGAAGACCCAGTTAACAGGCCTAATGGATGGAGCCAGCCCTCTCTCTCCATCCATAACCTCCAGGACCCTTATCTGGCTTTTCACTCAAGCCTAAAGCCCTTCACCAAGCAGCTTTCATAACACAGACATTTTCATTTTCCTGGATTTTAAAAAAGCAGTAGGTTAGGAACCTAGGTGAAAATTATCTGCCACCATGTACTAAACCAGTGTCACAATAGCGAAAACATTACAGAAATATTATTAAAAATTGTACAACTTAAATGATCGCCTCACACCCTCTGACTTGGATGTTGTCCACCTTGCCTTTGATGACTACTTACATACAACAGTGCACCAGAGGTGATGAGAAGTCACCTGGAATTCCATTTTTGTTGATGGAATTGGATGTCTCTGTTGGGTAAGAGCACTAGACCTGATGGATTCATGGTGACAAATTTTAAATGATTTCAATCCAAATTAGTTCCAGTGTTCCTCCAGGCCATCAATTAAATATCAAGAACTTTCCACCTAGGTCTTTAAGCCTCATATCACTGTCCTTCCAATGGAGGAAAAGGAACCAGGTTTATGTTGTAGACCTATCTCGCTCCTAAATATAGACCTAATGCTCTATGCTAAAATGGTTGCAAATAGGATGAAACCTTTATTGCCGAGACTTATACATAGTGATCAAGTGAATTTTGTTCCAGGGAGAGATGCTAAAGACAGTCCTACTAAAATGATAAATCTAATACACAAGAATTCCTCCTAGCATATACCATCTATTCTATTATCAACAGATGCTGAAAAAGTGTTTAATAGGGTGAATTGGATATTCATGTCTAGACTGCTTGGCCACATTGATCTGGGCCCCTATTGTTTGGCAAGGATTCTTTTTCTTTACTCTAAGCCTTGAGCGAAAATTAAGATAGATGGGACTCTATCACAACCCTTTGTGATTTCACATAAGAGCAGGCAGGGGTGCCCTCTATCTCCTCTTTTTTTCACCTTGTGTATAGAAGTGCTGGGCAGAGCCATAACAGTTCATCTCAATTTTAGTGGAGTCTGGGTAGGTTCACCTGATCATAACTTAGCTTTCTTTGCTGATGACTTTCTTGCGATCATAACTAATCCAGTGCCTTGTCTTCCCAACTTGATTTTAGAATTAATGAGATTCAGCCAACTATCTAATTTTAAAATCAATTACTCTGAATCGGTAGCCCTAAATCGCACTGCAACCGTACAAATGATACGAGGCTTGCAACATGCTTTTCTTGTAAGATGGCACCCCTGTTAGATCAAATACTTGGGCATCCAGTTGACTAAAGACATATATGACGTAAAGGGTTCATTTTGAGATGTTGTTGTGGAAGAGTGAAGGTGAACTTGGGAAACAGCGGATGCAGAATTGTTCTTGGCTTGGGAGAGTCAACATTATAAAAATGACTGTCCTTCCCAAAATACTGTATTACTTGCATACACTCCCAATCTCTATCCCTTCCAGGTTTTCAGTTTTTTTAAAACAACTCCAGAGGGTAAATGTATCAAGCTGAGAGTTTTCCGGCTGTTTTGAAAAACCAATCAGATTCTAGCTATCATTTATTTAGTACATTCTACATAATGATAGCTACAATCTGATTGGTTGCTATAGGCAACATCTCCACTTTTCAAACCCGCCGCAAAACGCTCAGCTTGATACATTTACCCCCAGGTGGCCATTGGGATATAAAAATGGTATCATATAGATACTTAAATATCTCGTGGGGGTCCAATTGCCAAATTTTTAGCACATGCAGTACATCTTAATAGGATTTTAGACTGGTCACGCGCTCATAGATTTAAACAAAGGGGGCCTAATTCATTAAGGCATGTAAATTTTGTGCATGTAATCCACACAATTATTCCAGACATGCCCAGAACCGGACAATAAGCCACAGAGCACTGCCACATTCATTTCATCTTCAAGTGCAAAGATCACTTACTAAAGCCTATGATTTCAGGGAAAGAACAGGGCGGGGAAGCGACATTTGCCACGTAGTCAATACACAGTAATAGCATGCCAATTTTGAGCGCACTCAGCAGCATCTGAGTCAACCTTTGGGTATCTCTCAGGTATTTCTTTTTCAGCCTTATATTTGCTCCAGCTAAAGATCTAGTCTAAGTGCCAATTACTAGTAATGACAGCTGTGTATGAATGCTATTACACGTGTTTGCAATCAGGAGCAACTGCATTTGTTTTACATTTATTATGTACAGTAGGTATTCATAACATCCTAATAAATGTATTTCAAGGGAAGTAAGACTCATTCTGCATGCATGGGGATGTGTTGGCAGCAATTTGGACCCCTCCTCTACTGGACTCCAAAGCAAGGTAAGAGCTGGTGGAGGAGGGGGGAGCCAATTAAGCCCAACACTGAGAGACACCTCTGAATGGAAGGAAGACATATGACTTTACCATCTTCAGGGCCATCAGTAAGAATTATGAGCACTCTGACAAATTTTCTAGGTGCACCTCACCTTGAGAGATGAGTTTATTTACTTGCAAAACTTCAAGTAAAGGTTCAATGGAATAAATCTATGAGCAAATTTGGATCCAATAGTTGTGGTGATTAATATAAAAGACACAGGGTTCAGTTGGATCTGTCCACTACTCTCACTCTGATTGTAGATGAAATGTGCTCCCTTGGAAATTTTTTCACCCAGTCTGTCACGGTTGGATACTCTGGACTCTTGGACCTCCCCAACTTGGTGCTACTCCCAGCAGGGCGCGGAGTCTAACGGACAGATGGTGTTCACCAGGGATCCCCGCAAGGTGATTTGGGCTAAGTGGCGTCCGCCCGCAGGTCGCAATCCCTACCAGGAGTGTCAGGCGAGATCCCAGGGGAGTAGGAGTAAGTGGTATGCAGACACACTGGAGATATTGGGATGTAAGCTCTACAACCAAGCAGCGGAGTGAAGACAGATGCAGGATGAACAATACAAGTAGCGGTTTAATGATAACTAGAGGTTTGAACAGAACAGTCTGTAGTATATTGACACAAGGAGAATAATTGCAATGTGTACAGTTCCACTAGCAGCGTAACAGAAGTAAATACAGCTTAGCAGTATAATGGCATAATTAAGAGTAGTAGTAGCATGAACAGTCCAGTAGCAGAATGGTAGCGACAAGTGCAGCTTAAGTATTTGGGACCACAATATGGCAGCACGATAAGAGAGATACAGATAACAAAAAGGCAATATTTTGAAACAAAACCAGAGAAAAATAAGCCAGCGCTCGGTATATCCCACATTATATATGGTACCAGCTGCTTGGCAACAAGCCCACGCTCGGTATATCCCATATTGTATGTGGTACCAGCTGCGTGGCAATATAAATGCCCATATATGTATACAAAACAGAAAGAAAATTGTCAGGGCTTATCCTTTAAACTGCATATCTGTGTGTGTCTAGTGTCGAAGTCAGCAAATTGGATAAAGTCATTTCAATTAAAGTCGAGCAAACTTGGTTGTCTTTGTCTGAAAAGATGCGTACGGTATGCATCTGCGTACAAGGGCATGATACGGCGTGAAAGGGCGTACGCATCTACTACACGTGGCAGCAACAGTAATTGGTCTTTTACCATACATTCGCACTAACACGCATACTTATAAAATAGTACACATTAATGGTAGTTGCAACACATAGTCAGTTATGTCGAAATATAGTAGTATTTATATGTTATATTAGAGTTACATGCATATTAGTGAAATACACAGAACAGGTTGAAGGAATCATATCATGAGTGGTATCATAATAAACCTCTTTACATATCCTACTGTTTGGTTCACTCTGCAAGGGAATCGCAGAGTGCATACACAAGTTATGAACGATAGGAAATTATGAACTACTTAAGACTAAGGAATCTTGGCGGGAAGAGCCGAGCATACCCCCTGGAGAGGTGACCCCCTCCTTTGGATTCCTTAGGATAAACTAGCCAATGATTGACAACCCCTTGGACCTTCCTGAGACCTGGACCAATATATGCAAGCTATACCATCTTCTTTGTGTTACTGTTATTTTGTGTGTATATAAGCAGCAGCTTCACATCTAGTGTTCAGACATCTTGTCCCCAGACTTCAGTATTGAATGCTGCACAATGGATCCAGAGCGCCTGCGATAAGTAACGGCTGTATTTATTATCACTTCGCTTGAACATATTATTCTACTATTTGCGAATAAATCTTTGTGCGTTGGAAACACAAATCGAGGTTCGACAATCGTTATTGGTTAGCGACAATACGCACATAACAATTTGGGGGCTCGTGAGCTTTGGAGGTTTCGATGCCAATGATACGCAAGACCAACGGATTTCGGTTCCGCAACAAAGGGTGGCGACGCGTCATATACGGGTAAGAATGCAATGTGTTCAAAAACTGAATTTTACTCTGTGTTGTGAAACCGAATGTCCGTTTTGCATTATCTAGGGCACGCTAACTAGAACCTAGGGACAAAAGAGAAAACTGTTTCTTTTTACTGTCATTGTGCGTTTTAACTGTATTGCATTGCTTAGCGTATGTGTATTTCCTGCTGTGCGTACGCGAACTTCCGGTAGATTTGCCACGTGGTTAAACAATCGTCTTGATTATATGTGCATAATATAATTACTTGTGAAAGCCTCTGAGATATTATTACTGTTGTTGGGAACTTTTGATTTTCTGCGCAGAAAAGGTGTATAGTGTGTGATTTTGTAACGTAGATACACTGTTTATTATTCATTGTGCTCAGTTGCTGTTTGACGAGGCGGATTGCCCAACTGAAGGACGGGATACAGGACAGGTAGACCGAATGCGAAAACAGGGTTTTCGCAAAGCACTACCAATAGATCGCAAGGTTTGCTAATAATTAGTATTGGTAGGCAGTGCGATCTATACGCACCGTTAGTGCGAATTGGTGAAGCAGCTAGGAGGAATTATATTGGAAAGGCTGGTTGATTGTATCGACTTTGTTCTCCCAGTTATAATAAACTCAACAGATTTTGTGGTTTAGCCAGGGTATCGAGGAGCTTATAGCCCTTGGGTCCCACAGTGATATTGTCTGTGTTAGGGGTCCTTGTTTAATACAAGAGGAAGTGAGTGGACGCGGCTTGAGCAAATATGTCCACGGCCAGTAAGAGATCTCTAGCGGTAGAGTGTTTGTAGCAAATTGTTGAAAGCGTTCTGCATAGATTGGTGTTGTTCAACATGGGTGCTAAGCATACGCTAGAGATGGTCAGTGTACTGCCTAAGGAAGGTCCTATTGGTTCAGCGAGGTTTCTCATGTGTAAGAAATATGGTGCATACGCAACTGTGTATTGTGACACGTGGGTCAAGATGACCAAAGATTGTGATAGGCCTTTCCCGACAATAGGAAGTTTTAATGCAGAGGTACTAAATACTGTAAAAGATAAAGTATGGTTGATTAACTCAACGAAAGTGAGGAATAAACATAATGATTGTTTAAAATTGTGGCAAATGGAAGATCACACGTGGCAGAGCGCGAATGCAAACCGGAAGTAGGCGTGGCGAAAAGCGCGCGCACGGTGGAAGTAGCCATTGAAAAATGTGGCGAACTAAGCGCAAGTGCGCCCCCGCCACCTTATGTGGCGGGAGCGGTAAGTACAGCCGGTATTAAAACTGAAAAAAGAAAAATTGCTAAGTTGTATCCTGTTTTAAGCCAGTTTAAAACAAGTGTATCAGAAGATGAAGATGAACCCACTGTGATTTCGGCCATTGCCCATGCTGTTAGTGTATTAGAGGCTCAGCGCAAGTATGAGAAAATGGCTGAGATAGGTGAGAGTAGCGTGATCACTAGGAGTGAAAGCGTTCTAAATCTTGAACCAGCAAATCCTGTAGTGTCCCCTGAAGTCAGTGAACCAGAGGGTGCGTCTGCACAATATCAGTTCCCAATGGGAAACCGGATAAGGTAGGTGTAGTTCCTTTAAGAAATGTTACAATGCATTGTCCCTGGACTAGATCAGAATTACGTTCCATTATGACTGAATTCCCAGATCCTAGAAAGGAGTTAGCTAAATGTCAGAAATTTGTTAAAGACTTAGGAAATGCCCACGAACCAACCAATAAGGATTGGCGTGTAGTGTTAAGGGCGTGTCTTCCTCCCAATACTAACAAACAAAAATTTATTGAAGATTGTTTGTTGGAGGAAGATGACACCTTGACTGATGAGATTAACCAAAAGAATATAGAACAAATTGTCAAACACTTAGCCATCTATTTTCCAGTAGTAGTAAATTGGAGTAAGATTTTCACCATTAAACAAAAGGATAGTGAAACAGCAGCAAATTACTTCATTAGAGCTATAGCAGCGGTAACACGGTTTACTGGGATATCCAACATAGGGGAGGACCCACATCATAGGGAAGTAGCTGTAGGAGTATTAATGGATGGCCTTAGAGAAAATTTAAAATCCAGAGTACAAACTACATTACCTAATTGGAGAGGCATCACAGTAGATTCTCTTAGGGAGTCTGCTGTGGAGCATGACAAAAACCTTTTTAGACAAAAGGAGGAGAAAGGTGATAGGTTAATGACGGTGAGTATACAGGCTCTAGAGGGGATGCATACACGACCACCAGCATACAACCCACATAAAAAGAAACATAGAGTGATCAGATGTTTCAATTGTAATGAAGAAGGACACATGAGGAGGGATTGTAAAAAAGACAGATGCAGCCCTAGAGGTGGGACACATAGATATCCTCCAAGGAAAAATTCACATAGAATCGAAGACTCACATCTACCCGCACATATCATAACCACAAATATTGCGTGGGAAAAAGATAGTCAGCGCTAGAGATCTGGTCATACCTGTAGTCTACAACCAGTGAGGTTAACTGAGAGTCAGAGTGAAGAAAAAACAATGATAGTTGACATAGCTGGTAGGAAAGAAACTTTTCTTGTAGATACAGGGGCGGCCCGGTCTGTGATAACCTCTCCTTTCAATCTACAGGTGACCAGTAAAACAATTCCAGCCATCGGGGTAACGGGAAAAGTGTTGCATTATCCACTAACTAAACCCGCTGAAGTTACTATCGGGCCTCTGCATACTAAGCATTCGTTTCTCTTGGCTGCAGCGGCTCCTACTAACTTGCTAGGGAGAGACTTGTTATGTAAAATGGGATGTGTCATATACTGTACTTCTGATGGTGTGTTCTTAGATATACCGGAGAAGGTCGCACATGAGGTGCAGGATATATTGGACACCCCTCAAAGGTTAATGTTACACTCTCCTGTTATAGAACAAAGTCCATCTCAAGTAAAGGGGATGTTGCTGGAAATACCAGGTTCACTATGGACCAGAGATGGACAGGACACTGGACTGATGGCAAACGTAGCCCCTGTCATGGTCAATCTAAAAAGTGGTAGGATAGCTCCAAAAATCCCACAGTATCCATTAAAACCGGAGGTGGAACTAGGGGTATATCCTGTTATTGAGAGGAAGTTACAACAAGGGATTTTAATTCGTACAGCCAGTACAGCAAATAGTCTCATTTTCCCTGTGAAGAAGAGTGGGGGGAGGGGCTATAGATTAGTCCAGGACTTAAGGGGAATTAATAAAGTTGTTGAGAGACAATTCCCGTAGTGCCGAATCCAGCTGTCATACTCATGCAGATTCCACCGTCTGCCAGTCATTTTACTGTCATTGATCTATGTTCTGCTTTCTTCTCAGTCCCTCTTCACCCTGACTGCCAATACCTTTTTGCATTCTCCTACAGGGGAGTGCAATCCTTTCAACCCCACAATGGGTCTGTTCTAATTCAATATGTGGACGATTTGTTGTTGTGCTCTGATTCTTTTATGTCATGTTTACATGATACTAAACTGTTGTTGCTTCATCTTTCACAAACAGGGCACAAGGTGGCAAAGGATAAATTACAGCCATGTCAGACTAAGGTCAAATACTTAGGACACTGCCTCACTGAGGGGCTAAGACACATGACAACCGACAGAATTGAGGCCATACAACACATGACTCTGCCGCAGAGCCAGAAGCAGATTTGTACTTTCTTGGGGATGTGTGGATACTGTAGATCCTGGATCCCAGGTTTTTCTATTCTGGCATTACCATTGCAGGAGCTAGTCTCTTCCTCAAAACCAGAACGTGTTGTACACACAGAAGAGTCAGAGCAAGCGTTCTTTAATCTTAAAGACAGTCTGACTAAAGCACCTGCATTGGGAATACCTGATTATGAAAAGCCTTTTGAGCTATTCTGTACAGAAGCTGATGGTTGTGCAGCAGGTGTCCTCGCACAGAAACATGGTGACGCTAGCAGACCGGTAGCATACTACAGTGCACAATTAGACAATGTGGCAAGATCACTCCCAACATGTCTCAGAAGTGTAGCAGCTATGGCTCTTCTGGTAAGTAAGAGCGAGGACGTAGTATTAGGACATAATTCAACTATCTATACACCCCATGCTGTATCAGCTCTGTTAAATTCAGCCCAAACCAGACATGTTTCTTCAGCTAGATTCACAAAATGGGAACTAGCCCTGATGGCACCCTCAAACGATGTAGCACCTTAAATCCAGCTACATACCTTCCCAAAGGGTGGGAGGTGAGGAGACCCTGGTTGATGATGAGTTAGGCAAGAATACTGACACGCATGACTGTATGGAACACCTGAATCAGACCTTTACTGCAAGGCCCGACATACGTGACTCCCCCTTAGAAAATGTAGATTTTACGTTTTATACAGACGGAAGTTGTCATAGACAGACAGAGATGGGAGAGCTATGTACTGGTTACGCTGTTGTAGATGATCAGGATGTGGTAGAAGCTGAACCCCTTGGCCCACCTCACTCAGCCCAGGTGGCGGAACTAGTAGCACTAAGGAGAGCGTGTGAATTGGCAAAGGGCAAAACAGCCAATATATATACTGACTCTAGGTACGCCTTTGGGGTAGTGCACGATTTTGGGGCCCTTTGGCGTCTTAGAAACTTTACGACAGCAGCAGGTACACCAGTGGCACACTCACAACACATAAAAGGACTTCTGACAGCGATACAGTTACCCAGAACAGTAGCCGTCATAAAGTGCAAAGCCCATACCTTTGAAGAAGACCCAGTGTCATTGGGCAACAACAGGGCAGACGAATCTGCTAAATGGGCAGCAGGGAGACCTATGACTGTATCGACCGAGACTATGATGGTTTTTCAGTCATTAGACATGCAGAAATTAATTGAAATGCAAGATTTGTGTTCCCTACAGGAAAAGGCGGTCTGGAAGGCGAAGGGATGTGGTCTAGAGTCCTTAGGACTCTGGAGGGATGGACAAGGTAAGCCTGTAGCTCCCCGAACATACTATCCAAGCCTGGCTGAAGCAGCACACGGTCTGACTCACCTGGGTAAAGAAGGTATGTGCAAACTGGTGAGAGCATACTGGTGTGCTCCCGGATTTTCCTCTCAGGCTGGTAAGAAAACAATGTCATGTCTTACTTGTTTGAGGAAAAATGTTGGGAAAACTATTCCAACTGAGCCATCCCACATCCCTCCTACAGACGGACCTTTTCAGGTAATACAAATTGACTATATCCAATTACCACCGTGCAGGAATCTAAAGTATGTGTTAGTGTGTATTGATGTGTTTTCCGGTTGGGTAGAAGCATATCCGGCAGCCACTAATACTGCTGTGTTCACTGCAAAGAAAATTGTACAAGACTTTGTGTGTAGGTTCGGTATCCCTAGAATCATTGAAAGTGATCACCATTTTACTGGTCATATCTTCCAAAACATGTGTAAACTCATGGGAATCGGTAGCAGACTTCACACCCCTTACCGACCACAAGCCAGTGGTAAGGTGGAGAGAGTAAACGGTACTATAAAGAACAAGCTTGGTAAGATAATGGCTGAAACTGGGTTGGCATGGCCTGAGGGTTTGCCATTGGTCCTCCATAGCATTCGGACCACTCCTAGACCTCCTCTTAATCTGTCCCCCTTTGAGATGCTGTTCGGACGACAACCTCATTTGATCGTGAGTCCACAAGACGACTTGAAGTGTAATAATGAAGTGACCGTACAATATCTTATAAGAATGAGTAGACAGCTAAAACAACAACAACAAAAACTAAAATTGCTGTCACCTGGTATGCCAGAAACGAACTGTCATGATGTTGAACCTGGAGACTATGTTATGCTCCGCAATTTCTTACGTTCAGGTTGTTTAACAGACCGTTGGGAAGGCCCGACCAAGTGCTGCTGACCAGTACTACATCACTGAAGGTTGCAGAGAGAGACACTTGGGTCCATTCCACCCACTGCAGGAGAGTCCATAATCCGGAGAAAGTGCAAGATAAATCTAAGACCAACGATATAGATCTGTCACTCGTGAGTCTGTTCCGGGAGACCTTAAGCCTGCAGTCGAGACACCTGAACCAGAGACGTTGCCCCAGAACTATCTTTCCAGCGATGGAGTGGCGGTTTTTGTTTTTCTTTTGTTCCAGGATTTTCCTTGTTTTTATTTTTTTTAGGACATTCTATTTTTGTGAAGGAGGATGGAGGACGGAGGAGAGTTCTGGGAGTGATACGGATGAAATGGAGGCAGAAGAAAAGTTATTAGGATACTCAGAGTAGCCCATTATCAAACTTGGACCGGGGGTTATGAAAAGGTCTGCTAGCTCAGGAACTCGGAGACAGTGTGAGGGGCTATTGTCTGATGAGTATTGTATCTGCAAATTCTGCGACTCCCTAGTTGAAGAGAGATGCATCCAACGATGCCAGTCCCCCAGTACTCTGAATATAGGCGGGCATCCTTTGGAGGATTATCACTCCCTGGTGGGTAAGGTGCTAAACCAGACCAAGTGTTGGGTGTGCTCTCACGTGCCGCAAGGGCAGCATAATATAGGACTAGTGCCATTCCCTCTAAACATATCCGAAGTACTCAAATTGAGGGGTGGGAGGCCCATAGACGGGAGGTACAATAACACTAGGTCCCCTAGTCTGATGCTTCGAACAATACTCCATAGGCAGATCTTTGCTGTGCCTAAACATATCTCATGCAAAGCGCCTGGAGAATTGGGAGGCTGACCCATCAGATCAGACAATGGCTCGCCACACTCATTTTAGAGGGAGACTCACAAGGTCACTAATAGGCAGGAATTTAGATGGAAGTCACAAATTAGGGCGTATAATTATTATTATTATTATCATTTATTTGTTAGGTGCCACAAGGTTTCCGCAGCGCCGTACATAATACAAACAGGAGACCATACAGGGTGACATAGTACAGAGCAATAAACACAAAGTACCAATACTTCAGAACTCCGGGCAGACATATGAGCGAAGATGGAGTAGAAGAACAGGTATGGAGACAGGAGGGGAGAGGGGCCCTGCTCATGTGAGCTCACATCCTAAGTAAGGGTGGAGAAACAGGCACAGGAGGGAGCCATTAAAGTAAGGCATAGAAAGGCGGGGCTGGTGGATAGAGGGGAGACCGAGAGAAGGATGTTTGCAAAGGTGCAACAAGGTAAGGGTTAAGTGGATTGTTGGTAGGCTTTGAGGAATAGGTGAGTTTTGAGTGCCCGTTTGAAGGAGCACAGACTGGGTGAGAGACGGATGGAGCGAGGGAGGTCGTTCCATGGAGGGGAGCAGCTCGGGAGAAGTCTTGGATTCTGGAGTGGGAAGACGTGATCAGAGTGGAGGAGAGGCGACGGTCATGGGCCGAGCGCAGGGAGCGGGCAGGGGTGTGAATGGTGAGGAGGTTGGAGATATAGGGGGCAGTAGACTGGGAGAGGGCTTTGTAAGTGCTGGTGAGGAGCTTGAAAAGGATCCTGTAGGGGAAGGGGAGCCAGTGTAAGGCAAGGCAGAGTGGGGAGGCGGAGGAGGAGCGGCGTGAGAGAAAGATGAGTCGGGCGGCCGCATTGAGAACAGAGCGAAGGGGGGCGAGGTGGGAGAGGGGGAGGCCAGTAAGGAGAAGGTTGCAGTAGTCGAGGCGGGAGATGATGAGAGCATGTATGATGGTTTTGGTGGCATCTTGTGAGAGGAAGGGCCGGATGCGGGTAATGTTACGCAGCTGGAAGCGGCAGGTTTGGGCTAGAGATTGGATGTGGGGGACAAAGGAGAGAGAGGAGTCAAGGGTGACACCCAGGCAGCGGAGCTGGGTGACAGAGGAGATGGTTGAATTATTAACCACGATGGAGAGGTTGTGGTGAGAGGGGAGCCTGGGGGGAGGGAAGACAATTAGTTCAGTTTTAGAGATATTAATTTTGAGAAAGCGCGAGGACATCCAGGAGGAGATGGCAGAGAGGCAGTCAGATACACGAGAGAGGAGAGTGGGAGAGAGATCAGGAGAAGATAAGTAGAGCTGAATGTCGTCAGCATAGAGGTGATACTGAAGACCGTAGGAGGAGATGAGAGTCCCGAGAGAGGAAGTGTAGAGCGAGAATAGTAGGGGGCCGAGAACAGAGCCCTGGGGGACACCAACCGGGAGAGGGGCGGGGGTGGAGGCAGAGCCAGATGTGGAGACAGAGAAGGTGCGGTTGGCGAGATAAGAGCAGAACCAGGCGTGGACAGAACCAGAGAGGCCAAGAGAAAGAAGAGTTTGCAGAAGGAGGGGGTGATCCACAGTGTCGAAGGCCGCAGAGAGGTCGAGGAGGATGAGTATGGAGAAGTGACCCCTGGATTTGGCTGAGAGGAGGTCATTGGTGACTTTGGCCAGGGCGGTTTCAGTTGAGTGGAGGGGGCGGTAGCCAGATTGGAGAGGGTCAAGGAGGGAAATGTCTGAGAGGTAATTGGTGAGACGACAGCAGACTATCCGCTCAAGTAATTTGGTGGCGTAGGGGAGAAGTGAGATGGGGCGATAGTTGGCGAGGGAGGTGGGGTCAAGATTGGGTTTTTTGAGGATAGGAGAGATGAGAGCATGTTTGAATGAGGAGGGTACAACACCTGAGGCGAGTGATAAGTTGAGTAGGTGTGCAAGGTAGGAGCAGGCAGTAGGAGAGAGAGAACGAAGGAGGTTAGAGGGGATGGGATCAAGCGGACAGGTGGAGGGTGGAGAGGAAAGAATAAGGGAGCGAACTTCATTGCCAGATGTGGGGTGGAAGGAGCACCAGAGTTGCGTGTTGGATGGGGGTGGAGCAATAAGGGCAGGGGGAGAGGGGGAGGAAGAAGAGATGTTAAGTCTGATGGCTTCAATTTTGGAAGAGAAAAAAATGGCGAAGTCAACAGCGGTGAGGGAAAGTGGGACTGAGGAGGGGGGGAGAAAGGAGGGAGTTGAAGGTTGCGAAGAGGCGGCAGGGATTAGAGGACTGAGAAGAGATGAGGGATTTAAAGAAGGTTTGTTTAGCAAGGGAGAGGGCAGAGCAGAAAGAGGAGAGGATGAATTTGAAGTGAAGGAAGTCAGCGAGGGAGCGAGATTTCCTCCAGAGGCGTTCGGCAGTGCGGGAGCACTTTTGGAGGAAGCGAGTGAGTTTGGAGTGCCACGGTTGAGGAATAAGGCGGCGGCGGCGGATAGGAGCGGCGGGGGCGACAGCATCCAGGGCAGTAGTGAGTGAATGGTTGTAGAGAGAGGACGCTTGGTCTGGACAGGCCAGGGAAGGGAGGGGAGAGAGGAGAGAATCAAGAGAGGAGGAGAAAGAGGTAAGGTCTATCGCTTCAAGGTTGCGTCTGGTGAGGGTGACTTTCGGCGGGGGGGGAGCAGGGGAGGAGGACAGAGTAAAGGAGAGGAGATGGTGGTCCGAGAGTGGGAAGGGAGAGTTTGAGAAATCAGAGAGATCGCAGAGGTGGGAGAAGACTAGGTCAAGGGAGTGGCCAAGACAGTGGGTGGGGAGGAGGTCCATTGGGTGAGGCCAAGGGAGGTGGAGAGGGTGAGAAGTTTGATGGTGGCAGGGTCAGAGCAGTTATCAATAGGAATGTTGAAGTCGCCGAGTATGATGGAAGGAAGGTCTGGGGAAAGGTAGTGGGGGAGCCAGGCAGCGAAAATATCCAGGAAAAGGGAGGTAGGGCCAGGGGGACGATAGATGACGGAGACGCGGAGGTGGATAGGAGAGAAGAGACGGATGGAGTGAACTTCAAAGGAGGAGAAAGAGAGGGAAGGTACGGTGGGAATGACCCGGTAAGTGCAGCAGGGGAATAGGAGGAGGCCCACTCCACCTCCTGGACGCTCGTCCGGTCTGGTGGAGTGGGTGAAGGAGAGGTCCCCATAGGAGAGGGCAGCAGGTGAGGTGGTGTCAGAGGGAGTGAGCCAGGTTTCAGTGATGGCAAGAAGGTTGAGAGAGTTAGAGATGAAGAGGTCGTGGAAGGAGGTCAGTTTGTTACGAATGGACCTAGAGTTCCAGAGGGCACATGAGAAGGGGAGGGAAGGATGAGGGGAGATGCGGATAAGGTTGTCGGGGTTGTTGGAGCGAGGGGGGGGTGAGAGTTGGACCAGTGGGGGGGAGTAGGGGAGAGGTTGTTGGAGCCCAGGAAAGAGAAGGGACCATGAGAGGAGGACCGGTAAGGGTGACTCGGGGAGAGGATGGGAATGGGAAAGGAGCGGGGCGGCATAGTGAGAGATGTGTGGCAGGAGTGAGAGTGAAGAGGCAATGGAGGCAGGAGGAGAGTACTCGAGTAAAGTTAGATGACACTAACGGAGCGTGGAAAGACGGGAGGTGAGTTGCACAGAACCAGACGGAGTGAAACAGAAGGGCAGTGGTATAGCAGTGTAACCAGTGTAGACAATGTAAACAATGTAGATGGAGAAGAGGAGTGGCAAAGCAGAACAATGTACTGTAAACAGTAAAATAAGGTGGAGTAATTAAATAAATAGATAAAATTAAGTTAAATAAATGGATTGGTGGTGGGGTGAAATAAAACACAAGAAAAAAATAATAAAACACAAGAAATAAACACAAATAAAATAAAAATAAATAAAATAAAACACAAGAAATAAAACACAAGAAAAAATAAAAATAAAATAAATAAAAATGGGGAGTCCTCCGTACCAGGAGAGACGAAGGACACGGGACAAGGAGTTCCAGGTAATCGCAGGAGTAGTTCATGGGGACCAGAACCAGGAAAGGTCCAGGGAGCAGGAAAGGTCTAGGGGGTCCATCGATTAGGGGGATCAGAGTTCGGAGGGTCAAGGCAAACGGACAGGAGTTCAGGTGGACCCAGAGTGTAATGCAGGCGGTATGAACGGTCCAGAACGGGTTCAGATGGACCCGGAGGCGGGTCAGGACATTGGGTGAGGTCAGTAGGCCTCAGTAAGGGCTGTAGGTGGGGGAGGGCAGGGGCACGTGGGGTAGCCTACGGAGGCAGGAGGCAGAGACTGGGGCACTAAGGCCAACAAAAATGGAGGCCAGTATTGATGAGGCACAAGGCCGTGGATGCCTCCAGACACAGTGGCACAGCCAGGGAGAGGCAACAGCCGGAGCAGCGAGGGCGCCTCAGGAATCGAGGAGCAAAGTCCAGGACGTAGCAGCTGGAGGTCTGGACACTGACCTGGATGGGATCCGCAGGACTGGAGGCAAACAGCAGCATCGGGACCGGAACGAAGAGGCCACAGGAACAGAGCAGCGGGAGACCAGCAGAAGATCGGCAGCCAGAGGACATGTTACAGAGTGGCAGCAGGAGGATCCAAAGCCCAAGGACCAGTAACGGAGCAGCAGCAGCTGGAGAGCACAGGCCAGGAGGAACAGCGATTAGAGGACTTGAAGGAGAGCCGTGGCACAGGTCTGTGACGTAGAGGCAGGAAGCAGCGTCGCAGAGGTCGGGGAAGCTGCAGGCGAGTAGAGCAGAGACGGAGCGGAGGCTGGAAGCGGCGTCGTGGAGGTCAGGAAGACTGCAGGCATCATCCACGGTGAGTATAGCTGAGGCGGAGCAGGATTCAGCGGGTGCTAGAAGGCGGCAGGCATTGCAGGCAAGTGGACAGCAGTAGGTAAGCCCGCGCCAGGAGTGGCCGGAGAGTGAGGCCGAAGCCACGGCCGAGAGTAGGGATGGCAGCAGGGGGATGCATCGTGGGAGTTGGTGTTCACCAGCGATCAGAGGTAGAGGAGTCAGGCATCTCCAAGCTGGAATGCAGGGCCCAGAAGTTTTCAAAGCTGGGCTCCAGCGGAGAGCAAGAAGGACACGTCTGTCCTGTGTATAACCAAACATATAACCAAACATAAGAAGGTATCCATTGGAAAAGTCTCTACAGATAAATGTAAAAATGTCATTAATGCCGACACGTGTCTAGAGCAAATGGAGACACTAGGCATGGGTAGTTTTATCAAAACTCTGTGATATAATTCATGGGCATACTGTTCCTTATGTTCTCCCTGATGATGTGTATTTTGTTTGTGGAAGGAAAGCTTATTCCTGGGTGACTCCGAGTTCAAAGGGCTTGTGTTTCTTAGCTAAACTGGTTCTTGAAATCATGACTATTACTCATGAAGAAATGGTTGGTATTCACAAGACTACATCACCACCATACAAACACACGCAGTATGAACACCGTGGCAAGAGAAATATGATTCCTGGTGAGGAACCCATAGCTACAAAATTGATTAGTGAAACTGCTGGTTTCCAAGTTATGGTTGCTCTAGATCTTACCAGGACCGCTCGGGGAACATTAAACTTTAAATATATCCAAGACCTAGCTAAATTAATAGATAATATCACCGAGATGTATGATGACACTTTCAGGTATACTGGAAGGGAGCTACAAGCGTACAAGAAGGAGTTGGTGCAACATAGACTGGTACTAAATTATCTCACCTCTATTACTGGTGGGTACTGTGTGACACTGGCCAACCAGTTCGGTGTCAAATGTTGCACGTACATTACTAATAATACGGATGACCCTAAAGAGGTTATAGACCAGAAGATGGATGAAATTTTGCAGCTGAAATGGGAATTTCGAAAGAGCCATAATTCTTCGTTATATGAGGTCGGGGAAAAGGTGGCGGATTGGTTCTCGTGGTTGAACCCTGTGAAATGGTTCTCCGGTCTGGGGGAGTGGGTACAGGAAATGGTTGCTAGTGTAGGTAAGCTCCTTCTCCTTATACTGGGTGTCATCTTAGCAATTGGTTTAGTTGTCAAATGTGTTCCTACTGTGTTGAAGTGTGGAAAATGGTCTCATAGGAGTAACACTGAGAAAGAGACTGAAAGGGTGGTACCAGATACCGAGATCATGGTCTGTGAAGAAGTATTGTATAAACCTGAACTTGAAACGGTGATTGGGTGATAGTTTAGTACACTATCAAAGGGTGGAGCTGTCGAAGTCAGCAAATTGGATAAAGTCATTTCAATTAAAGTCGAGCAAACTTGGTTGTCTTTGTCTGAAAAGATGCGTACGGTACGCATCTGCGTACAAGGGCACGCTACGGCGTGAAAGGGCGTACGCATCTACTACACGTGGCAGCAACAGTAATTGGTCCTTTACCATACATTCGCACTAACACGCATACTTATAAAATAGTACACATTAATGGTAGTTGCAACACATAGTCAGTTATGTCGAAATATAGTAGTATTTATATGTTATATTAGAGTTACATGCATATTAGTGAAATACACGGAACAGGTTGAAGGAATCATATCATGAGTGGTATCATAATAAACCTCTTTACATATCCTACTGTTTGGTTCACTCTGCGAGGGAATCGCCTATTTAAGGCACACAGGCTTAAGTCTTTTGATCAAAATATGAACTAATACCTCATGTTTTCATTTTGCTAGACACACACAGATATGCAGTTTAAAGGATAAGCGCTGACAATTTTCTTTCTGTTTTGTATACATATATGGGCATTTATATTGCCACGCAGCTGGTACCACATACAATATGGGATATACAGAGCGCGGGCTTGTTGCTAAGCAGCTGGTACCATATATAATGTGGGATATACCGAGCGCGGGCTTATTTTTCTCTGGTTTAGATGCAGATAACAGTCCAGCCAGCAGGGTAGTAACGATAAGTGCAGCCTGAGTGGAATAACCCGTAATACAGCTATGCAAATAGAGACAAATGCAGCAGGAACAGTCCAGCCAACAAAGGCAGATGAAATCAAGTAGCTTGAGAGATACAACCTGTAGTACAGCCGGGCCACAGGGACGGATGAAGAGTAGATGATCCAGACAGCACGATAATAGAAAAAGGTGTAGCTTGAGTAATGCAGCCCGTGGAGCGGTATCACAGCAGAGTCAGGTGTAGCTTGAGCGGTATAGCCCGTGAAACAGCAACACAGCAGAGACAAGTGCAGCTTGAGCGGTATAGCCCGTGGAACAGCAACACAGCGGAGACAGGTGCAGCTTGAGCAGTATAGCCCGTGGACCAGCAACACAGCAGAGACAGGTGCAGCTTGAGCGGTATAGCCCGTGGAACAGCAACACAGCAGAGACAGGTGCAGCTTTAGCGGTATAGCCTGTGGAACAGCAACACACAGCAGAGGCACTGATGATCCAAGTAGACACACAAGGAATAGGCAAGGATCTTATCAGGCAAGTAACTTGATCAACAGGCCCAGAGGAAAGGGAGGAAGTGCCTTTTCAAGTTTAGAGCCAGAACCAAGAACCAATAGGAAACTTGCAACGGACAGACAGGTACTAAGTCTGCGCATGTGCAGATACAACGCCAGTATGCTTAATGAGGGACAGGTGAGTGTCTTAGTCTTCGGTTATGGAAGCCGAATGAGCGCTGCGTGACACAGTCACTGTAAAATTGCTGTAGGCAAAGAGAAAACTTTTATAGTAAACCTCTTCACCTCTCATGAGTTTCTAACAGGTGGGTAGTGAGCTTTAAGCTGGATATTCACTGTTAATGCAGGTCAGAAGATTAACTGTTGACATGTACTATAACTTTAACTGTACTGCAAAAACACTAATTTATAGGAACTATATTAATTAGCACAACTGTTAATTGATGGTGGAGCGATGTACTTGGGATCGAGTCTGACTGAAAAAGCACTGGATGCCTACCAGGCATTAACCCACCAGGAGTGTGGGGACTATGAGTCAGTGAAGAAAACCATGCTGGCAATATTCAAGGTGACTGTGGGGACTTATAGGTACAGATTTCGCACCCTGAACAAAAGTGGATCACAATCGCATGCAGTTTGCCAGTCAGCTGAGGAGGGTGTTCAGCAAGTGGATGGAGAGCAAGAGGGCAATTTCAGTGAAGCAGGTACAGAATTTAATTCAGCAGTAGCAGCTGACTTTAAATATAGCTCCAAAGAACTGGCTGGCTGACTGAAAACCTGTGACCCTTGTGGAGCCAGCCGAGCTGGCTGATGATTATGTGGGCAGTTGACCAAGATAGAGAGCCCTTTTTGTATCCATTTATGTGCCTACTGGGGAAGGGTCCCGACCGATTCCAACAGGTATTAAAGGGACTTCCCACAAAGGTGATGTTCGGCAAAGATTTGGTGTTTAAACACTTAACCTGCGGGGTCCCGACATTGCCGCTTTAAATTAACATTGCTGGAGGTCGCACTGACGTCAAACTCTACTGCCAGAGAGCTGTCCATTCGGACGGAGTTCCTGTCAGTCTTCTGGTGCCATTGGATATGTGCAGAGTCGTTTTTCAGGTAAGTCTGTGTATATTGCAATTGTTTTTTGATGAAATTGCTTTTTTTTGTAGGTCTTCTCTTTGTCGGATTTATCGTCATCGTTCAAGCGATTACCACCGGTTTAGACAGTTGGTGGTACCCCGACCCTAATGGGCACAGCTACTAGCCCTGACCTTTGATATCACTTCCCGCAGGATATTTTGGCCATGTGCTAAGGAACTTCTTTTGGTCACGAGTCTCCCAAGAAGTAAAACATAAAGCCTGTTGTGACACATGTCAGAGCAAATGAAGAGGCCCAAAAAAAGCTCCATTGCAACCCCTCCCTATCATCCAAGAACCCTTTGTCTGGGTAGCCATAGATATTTTAGGCCCATTAGCGATACACAGTCTCACTGGTAACAAGTTTATCCTAACCTTGGTAGATTTTGGCACCATGTATCCTGAGGCAGTGGCACTGTCATTCATAGATAGAGAGCATGTTGGCCAAGCCCTGGTAGACATCTTCAGCAAGGTTGGATTCACTCAGGAGGTAGTCACAAATCAAGGAACTAAGTTCCAAGGGGAACTTGTCCAGATCCTGTGAGAAAAATGGGGTATTAGACCCCTCCGGACCACCCCTTACCACATGCAGACCAATGTCCTGTGTGAAAGGTTTAATGGAACCTTGAAACACCTACTAACTGCCTATGTGCAGTTAGTGAAGGGAGAGCTTGTGAAAGGGCCCTGTATCAACTCCTGTTTGCATCGGGAGGTGTCCCAGGAGTCCATCGGATATTGCACATTCGAACTGCTCTATGGGCGGAAAGATTTGACCCTTAGACCATTGACATTACATTGACCCTTAGATCTGGTAAGGGAAAGCTGGAAAGGGACGTTTCAGTCCCAGCTACAGCTGGTATTAAGATATGTAGAGGAAATGAGAGGTAGGATGAGGAGGGTGATGCGCTTGGTGCAGGGGCATTTAAAAGCGGCCCAGACCAGACAAAAAGAATGGTATGACACCCATGCCTAAGATAGGGAGTTGTTAGCAGGACAAAAGGTCACACCCAAGTCCGTAAAAATAAGTTGCAGATAAGCTGGGATGGTCCATACACGGTGGTAAGACAGTCAGGTCATGCAAATTATATGATAGCTTTAGACAAATGGGGGAGGGGGCTTTAGAACCTTCCACATTAACTAGTTAAAAGGATATGTGGGCCAACATGTAGCCACCATGGTAGTCTGTTGTCCTCCCTTGGAAAAGCCAGAGTTAGACTCCTTGCCTGATTTGCTGGAGGTATCAAAAACTACTAGAAAGGTGGAAGCAGTTACCATCAAGGAACAGCTAAAGACCAAAAGAGGGACAGAACCAGATATTGGAAAATACCCCTCACCAAGGATGCTCAGGAAAGATCACCTTTCATCACGCCACTGGGCTTGTTTGAATGGGAAGCCATGCACTTTGGGATGAAGAATGTCCATGCCACATTTCAGAGGATGGTTGATGATCACCTAGCTGGGTGTAGGGACTTTGCTCAGGCCTACCTAGATGACATAGCCATTTTTAGCCAAATTTGGGAGGGGCACAATGTCCAAGAGGCAGAGATCTTGAAAAGAATCAGATAGGCAGGGCTGACAATACACCCTTACAAATGTTACATGGGGATAACGGAGGTACAATATCTGGGACACCGAGTTGGAGTCGGCCCTATATGCCTGAAGCCAACTAAAGTTGAAGCCATAGCTCAATAGCCCCGACCCACCAACCAGAGGCTGGTGTGAGCATCCGTAGGGCTCCCTGGGTATTAACGAAAATTTGTGCCCCAGTATAGTACCATCGCCAAACCGCTAACTGACACAACTAGGAAGAAGTACAGTAAGCAGATTGAGTGGACCAACACTTGCAAAGAAGCCCTGACAACTTTACAAACAGCATTGATCCAGTCTCCAGTCTTAGCACCTACCAGATTTTAGAAGGCGGATTCTGGTGCAGACTGATTCCCCAGGGTGCGGGTTGAGAGCTGTGGGGGAGGACATCCAGTTATATACCTGTCAAGAAAACTGGTTGAGAGAGAAATAGCCAATGTAACTATAGAGAAAGAATGCCTGACTATTGTGAGGGCTCTATAGAAGTTGCAGCCTTACTTATATGGAATGGAGTTCACCATCCTCACACACCATAACCTGCTATACTGGTTGCAAAAATCATCGGGAAAGAATGGGCGGTTGTCGCACTGGTGTCCGGTATTTCAAGGGTATATCTTTGTCATCTTTCATAAAAAAGGGAAGGACAAAGCCAATACAGACAGAGAAAAGCACAGTGAGAATTTGCCCATGGAAATAAGAAGCCACTCGAAGAGGAAGAGGATTCATTCTGAGAATTGATTCTTGGAAGGTGTGGGGCTAACTGGTTGAGTTTCTGCTCTCTACCAGCAGATCCGTTGATCATCACTGTTCTGTACCTGGGGAAACAGACTGTTGCTCCATCTTAGACCTGTCATCACCTCACTCAATAGGAAGATACTCACCAGGTTCTGGATACATTAGTGCACCCACAGGAGTAGGGGGACTGATACCCAGAGCCACAACACGCTGTGGCCAAGCGGAAGAGAACAGCAAGATACCAAGAGTTCCTGGACCTTCTGTTGACAGACTCTTTTGCCTGTGGAACTTTTGCATGGCTAAGGGGGTGGGGAACCTTGCTTGGACTCCAAACGTAAAAAAGATAAATACAGATAGCATTGTATCCTTCATTCTCTTCCTTTCCTGTGTGATTTACCTAAGAGGGGCTGGGTAACCTAGTGAACTTCGGTTCTAAAAACCAAGTATCCTCACAAGTGGTATAATAAAGGACAGAAGACATGGTTTTCCCAGGATCAAATTTACTCCTTTTTTTTGCTTTGCTCTCCTTAATTACTCAGGCCCAATATGTTATTAAAGATGATATTAGTAAGAAATCCTTAATATAATATACTGCACATCTCTTTCAGAAAAATATAGACAATCTTTTTATAATCGCTGCAGGTTGTTTACATATACAGTGATAGAAGAAAGATAATGTCTAGCCTTGAAAACTAGTCCCTGACTTAGCAAACAATTTAACTGCACTTCAGAAGAAATAACTGAGCTAGAACAGAGGCTTGGTGACAGAAAAATGTAACACAAGCTGGCTGCCAAGGAAAAATTCAAAGCTTCTGTCATTTTATACCCTGTATAAGGTTCTCCTTGCTGCCAGCTTGCTATGAAGAGTCATACAGACAACTTGATCTATGCATCTACATCTCTCCTTCTCCTGTGATCATTGTGGACAGCATTTCATACACTCTGCAGAACATCACACATTCTCTATAAACTCTGCAGCTCATTATACCTTCTCCATATACCCGAAGCATATCAAATAACCTTTAATACACTCTGCATCATATCACACTGTGTCCATACACTCTACAGCTCATTAGAGTGCGTTTTACAACATACTGCAGCATATCATCTATTCTCTGATACATCCTACAGAACATAACACCACCCCTTAAAGACTCTACAGTTTACTACACGTTTTCTCTTCCAGTCTGCAGTAAATTAAACATACACTGCATAGTGTTGATGCCTCTTTTTCATTGCAAATAAAAACAAGGACACCAATGTAAATTTCGCCAAATAAGGTCACAGTTTTAATTAAAAACAATAGGTGGTGGAGAAAGCAGGTTGCGAGTCAGCTAACAACTAATATCAAAAACCAATCAGTAGATGACCACATGGCCCTGAAACCACTGGACCCAGGATATAATTCTTCACAATTGGCCAGTACTAAATCTGGTGTCAGAGTGATCACACCCCCTCTCACAAAGACGTGCCTACACAACCAGGTCAAGAGCCCCCCCACACAAAAGCACCAAGAGCCACGGTACTCCAAAGGGGACAGTGACTTGCCGCTAATCAGCGGAAACACCATATGCATTAATCGCTGAATGCAATTCTTTCCCGCTAGCTGTGCCTCATCTGAAAGTAGGGAGAGAAAATGTTAATCAAGACGGGTAAATGGAAACACCACAGTGAAATATGAAGGGAGGGATGGGGTTTGTGCAACAAAAAGAGGCCCAGCAACCACTGGGGGGGGGGAGGGGTTAGGTACGATATACTTACATTCATCTTGCTGACATGAAAATGCCGACAAGATAAATGCTGGTATTTTAATTTGCCTGACAAAATACCAACATTGCAAGTTCTGATAGCCAAAATGCAGACAGTCACAATGCAGACATTAAGTCAGCAATGACAGCAGGTCCAGCGGCTACACAGCCGCTGGAGTCTCCAGCAGTAAACAGTGTTAAAAAAAGAGTGCATTTCACCTCCCCACCAGGATCTTCTATAGGGGAGAAAAAAACAGAAAGTCGGCAAGTATCACATCACCCATCCTCTAATACAGTCTGCAGCACATAACATCACCCATCCTCTCACACACTTTGCAGGTCATCACACATTCTCACATACAATCTGTGTCTCATTACACATTCTTTCATACATTCTACAGCATATCACACACTCTACATACACTCTAACACATCACACATTCTCTACATGCTGCAGCACATCACACACTTTCCCTACAATCTGCAGCACATCACACATTCTCTAATATATACTGCAGCACATCACACACTCTCCATACACTCTGTAGAACATCACAAATTCTCTAATACAATTTGCAGCACACCACACATTCTCTCATACACATCACACATCCTCTAAGCTCTTCTATTGCTACTCCTCTACTAACTACTTTGCTGCTTCCTTTTTCCATGGTACAAGAAAGCCTTTCTTCCCTCCATGCACCGAATCCACTTCTTGATGCTCTCTCTTTTCTATTTCCTTCTTTTACCCAGACTCAAGCCTCCATTGAGGGTCCGGCGGTGGAAGCGATTGTGGGGGTAGGTACGGCAGGAGCTGGATTGCAGTCAGACAAAAGTGTCTCTTGCTAGTATGACATGAAGCTGTATACTTAGCCTGAAGGGGTTCACGTGATCGCAAGCAGACCCCTTCACACATCACTGGCTTTTAATCCCAACTTGCACAAAAAGAAAGTGGAATTTGGGATTTGGCCTATATTATCGATGGAACAACTTCACAATTCTACAAATATATAAAAAAAAACTAAGACATTATCGAGGCTTGACAGAGCATTGAAATGTAAAGCTTTAAATGAATGAAGAGGGTATTCTACAGTGATAATAAAGTGGAGTCAGAAGTGAAGGTTTTACCACAATGTGCATTTTCTTTTGAACCTGCAACCACACAAAATGTAGTGCACAACAATTTTACTAGGGACAGTTTCCAAAAGCAGTAAGTGGGCATCCAAATTGTTATGTGCCATGTGGACAATAGACATATTTGCAGCGCTAGGTGCCCAAATGTTTTCTGACTTGGACTTTGGAAATTTGTTTGAGGGAGGTTGCTCAGTACTTATGAGTTACGACATTTACATGACACAATATATACGTAGTTTTATAGTTAGTTAAGTTGTAAGAAGATATATTTACATACAGTGTCAGACTGGGGCATGAAGGGCCCCCCCGGGGGACTGCAACGGTAGGGGCCCACCAGAGGGGGTGTGGCCAGCCATCATAGAGGCGATACCGACACTAGAGGGGGAGCAGTCAGCCCACGAAGGACAGCTAGCACCATTGAGTAGTATATAAAGAATACAGTGTGTATATTAGAGATGAGCGGGCTCGGATTGCGCTAATCCGACGGGATCCGAGCACTGTTCTAGTTGTTCCGGGGGAAAAAAAAAACGAAAGAGAGGCTATGACGTCCAAGTCTCGCGTCGGATCTCGCGAGACTCGGATGTCATAAATTCCCCGCTTGCGGCCGGCATTTTCATTAGGGGTCAGATCAGGGAAGGTTGTAGTAGTGGTGCTCCTGCTCCTGTGTCCTGTCACTCTGTCCTGCTAATTCAGTGGTTACTTTGTGGTGTGCTCTGTCCTGCTGATCAGTCCAGTGGTGCTTTGTAGTGGTGCTGCTGCTCCTGCTAAATCCAGTGGTGCTTTGTCCTGTGCTCTGTTCTGCTAAGGCCATTGTTATTTAAAAATTATTAAAAAGTTATAAAAAAATGTAAAAAAAATTATACAAAAATAATTTTAAAAAAGTATACAAAAATAATTTAAAAAATATATAATTTTTTTTTAAAAAAGTCTATAAAAATTTCTACTGCAATATATAAATACGTTCACTGTTCCTGCAGTCAAGAAATATTAGTACTGCAATATATAAATACGTTCACTGTTCCTGCAGTCAAGAAATATTAGTACTGCAATATATAAAAATACGTTCACTGTTCCTGCAGTCAAGAAATATTAGTACTGCAATATTTTACTACGTTTACTGTTCCTGCAGTCCAGAAATATTAGTACTGCAATATTTTACTACGTTCACTGTTCCTGCAGTCCAGAAATATATACTACCAGAGATTAAACTATAATGGAGTACAAAAATTTGGAGGATAAAGTAAGGAAAGATCAAGAACCACTTCCTCCTAATGCTGAAGCTGCTGCCACTAGTCATGACATAGACGATGAAATGCCATCAACGTCGTCTGCCAAGGGCGATGCCCAATCTCCTAGTAGAGGGCATGTAAAATCCAAAAAGCCAAAGTTCACTAAAATTAGCAAAAAAAAAAAAAAAAAAAAAAGAAATCATCTGAGGAGAAACGTAAACTTGCCAATATGCCATTTACGACAAGGAGTGGCAAGGAACGGCTTAGGCCCTGGCCCGTGTTCATGACTAGTGGTTCAGCTTCACCCAAGGATCTAAGCCCTCCTCCCCCCCCTCTAAAAAATTTAAGAGAGTTAAGCTGTCATCAACAACACAGCAAACAACTCTGCCTTCTAAAGAGATGGCATCACAAATCCCCAAGGCGAGTCCAAGGGTGTTGGTGGTTGCGAAGCTTGACCTTCCCATCACTGAACGGGAAGAGGTGGCTCCTTCCACCATTTGCAGCACACCCTCTGCATATGCTGGAAGGATCACCCACAGTCCAGTTACAGATTTGGATAATGAAGGTGTGAATGTTGTACACCGGGAGGAGGATATTGATGTAGCTGGCGCTGAGGAGGAACTTGACGAGGAGGATGCTGATGTGGTTATCTTAAATGAGGCACCAGGGGGGGAAACAGTTGTTGTCCATGGGAAGAAAAAGCCCATCGTCATGCCTGGCCAGAAGACCAAGAAATCCACCTCTTTGGTCTGGAATTATTTATATCCCAATCCGGACAACAAATGTATGGCCATATGTACCTTATGTAAAGCTCAAATAAGCAGGGGTAAGGATCTTGGACACCTAGGGACATCCTCCCTTATACGTCACCTGAAGAACCTTCATAATTCAGTGTTTAGTTCAGGACCTGTGTCTAGGACCGTCAGCAGTCCAGGGACACCTAAATCCCTTGGTCCTGTTGTATCCACACCAGCAACACCCTCCTCGTCAATTTTCTCCACTATCTCGATCAGAGATAGTCCTGCAATCCAGAAATATTAGTACCAGAGATTAAACTACGTTCACTGTTCCTGCAGTCTAGAAATATTAGTACCAGAGATTAAACTACGTTCACTGTTCCTGCAGTCTAGAAATATTAGTACCAGAGATTAAACTACGTACACTGTTCCTGCAGTCCAGAAATATTAGTAGCAGAGATTAAACTACGTTCACTGTTCCTGCAGTCCAGAAATATTAGTACCAGAGATTAAACTACGTTCACTGTTCCTGCAGTCCAGAAATATTAGTACCAGAGATTAAACTACGTTCACTGTTCCTGCAGACCAGAAATATTAGTACCAGAGATTAAACTACGTTCACTGTTCCTGCAGTCCAGAAATATTAGTACCAGAGATTAAACTACGTTCACTGTTCCTGCAGTCCAGAAATATTAGTACCAGAGATTAAACTACGTTCACTGTTCCTGATTGGTTTGTTAAAGTGCGAATGTCCTATTTCAACAACATCAGGGTGGGTGGGAGGGCCCAAGGACAATTCCATCTTGCACCTCTAGCAAACTCTTGCAAACTGCCATCCTGTCTGCCACTGCAGTGCCACTCCTAGATGGGCCACGTGTTTGTGCCGCCCACTTCTGTCGCTTAGTTTAGACATCCAGCTACCTCGGTGCAACAATATTGTGAGGTGTGAGGTGTTCAGAATAGACTGGAAATTAGTGGAAATGAATGTTATTGAGGTTAATAATAGTGTAGGAGTGAAAAAAAAACAAAAATATTTATTTTAGCACTTTTTATGCTTTTTTAAAAAAAAATCAGAACCCAAAACCCAAAATCAGAACGAAAACATTTCGTGGGGTGTTTTGGCAAAACAAATCAGAACCCAAAACCTCAAGCTAATCAGAACCCAAAACCCTAAAAGTGGCCGGTGCACACCCCTAGTGTATATAAAGAGTACACAGTCTTGACCTGCCTCTTAGATTGGGCAGAACAGTCACCGAAAATCAGTATTGTCCCACTAGACAAGGCTTGGCTAACCTGTGGCACTCCAGGTGTTGTGAAACTACAAGGGTATGCTGGGACTTGTAGTTTTACAACACCTGGAGTGCCACAGGTTAGTTAAGCCTGCCATAGACTCAGAGCATTAGACTGTCCTACCTGTTCTTGTCACTTTTAAAACCTGGGGCTGCTTGTTTCATTAGTTGCGGCTTGTCTGGGTCCAGGAATGTTGGGGGCCCTATTTGAAAAAAATAATGGGTACATTTAGAAAATTCCAACCACCCCCGGCGTTAAATCAATAGGACCCACAATTAATACTTAAGCCTTCCTCCAGCCCCAACATTAAAGTAATAGTATTCCCATTTAATAAACCTATTTCCCTCCCTCCAGACAGTCCCTGCAATAAATGAATCACATTTACGTATAATAAATATACCTATTTCTCACAGCCATCACTGCCATTAAATAATTCATATTCACATTTAATAAATAGACCTCATGTTCCTCAAACTCAGCCCCACATTCAATTAATAGCCCCGAAACCACCCCATCTTAAATTAATAGTCCTTACTATATAATTAAATTGCCCCACATTCATCCTACAAGCAAAATAGCACCCATTATTTAGCCACCTTCTACCACACACACATTACATTGCCACAAGCCTGCTGTGCCATCTGACACACATTACTGTGCCCCTTCATCACCATGCTGTGCCTCCTTATGATCACACTGCGCCCTCCATGCTGCTTTGGCCCTCCTTCACACTGCCATGCTGCTTTGGCCCCCTTTCACACTCTGCCATGCTGCTTTGGCCCCCCTTTCACACTCTGCCATGCTGCTGTGCTCCCCCTTCTCACACTCTGCCCTGCTGTCTGTGCTCCCCCTTTTCACTCTCTGCCATGCTCCCCATCTTCATTCTCTGCAATTCTCCCCCTCTTCACTCTCTGTTATGCTCCCCCTCTTCACTCTCTGCCATGCTCCCCCTTTTTACTCTCTGCCATGCTTTCCCTTTTCACTCTCTGCCGTGCTCCCCCTTCACTCTGCCGTGCTCCCCCTTCACTCTGCCGTGCTCCCCCTTCACTCTGCCGTGCTCCCTCTTCACTCTGCCATGCTCCCCCCCTTGCTTCCATTCCTTCACTTACCTTTTCTATCGGCTTCTTTCTTCTCTTCTGTCTTCTGTCTTCTTCCAAACTCCCCTCTGCGGCGCTCCTCACTTAACGTCAGGCATGATGACATCACGCCCGACATTAAGTGCGGACGGAGCAGAGAGGAGTCGGTGAGCGCCGCGGTCATGTGAGGTTTTTTTTATTTCTTTTTTTTTTTTTTAAAGTTTCCCACTCCCCCCCACCAAAGGAGAGGGGAGCGATCAGGGTCGGGGCCTACCAGGGGATAGCCCCTTCCCCCGGTGGCCCAGCCGGACCCTGTTTACATAGAGTCCAACCTGTCATCCTCAAAATGTGTAGTCAGTATAGTTTGCATTCTTTGTCATTATGTAAAAGTGTATGATGATAAGGTTAGAGCTGCTACGGTTGTAGGTGTAGTAGAATCCATGGTTGAAGGGTTCTGTATATCTATAACTCGGTTTCGTGTCCATGCAAATGAAGCTCTTAGAAGTAAATACAATGGTCACTTATTTAAAAAATGCATTTTTAATAAAATATACGCTTTATATAAATAATAAATACAATTGTGGTAGTGAGAATGGTCTCTGATATGTAAAACTTCTGATCACAGAAAAAAAAATGTTGTTTGTCCTAAAGTCTTTTAACCCTTTTCTGCAATGGAAATCTATTGCATCTAACAGTAAATTTTTAATCTAACTTCACTCTTCCCATCATATAAAGTGCTAATTATTATACAAAACTTGGTTTGCTGCTCATAGCATATGAAATTCGGATTTGTGGCCATAGTTGTTGTGAAAATATGTTGTGGACTTTTGTTTTGTTTTGGTTTGTTCTTTCTTTTTAAAGTGTCTCTGACAGTTTGCTAATGGACATTGAAAATCTTTATATTTAAATTGTAATGGTTAATTTACATTAAGCATTATTAGTATTGTACTAGTTCCCATGCATAGAGATTACTATTGAATCTTTAAAAAAATGGATTTGCTCATTATTTACAAACTTTTCTTTGACCTACCATTGCGAGTCTAGTATTAGTGTGTTAGTAATAGTATCTAGTATACAATAGCATTCTACTTACAAAGTATTGGTATGAACAGTGTATAAACGGTACAATTATTTACTATTATATCTCGAACATATGGTATTAAAGATAAATTGCAATATCACAGGCAAATTCATAACAGGCTTTTTTTGCAGCAGAAACATAAATGTGAAGTGATGTCATCAAGGTCAGTCTTGGTTCATAAGTTAGTGTCCACTCTTTTTTAAGTATATTGAGCGTGGATTGTTCTTTAGCTTCTTAACTTCACCTTGGACAGTATATTTCATCAGTCTGGATCAAAGAGCATATACAGTGGCAGTGTATAGTTCATTCATTTGGAGTGATTGTTCCATTTTGAGTAACATCAGCTTACAAACTATGAAATGAAAAACTGTGGATCTCTAAAACACTGGATTCAGAGAGCAGACGGTCCATTTTTTACTTTTTATTCCTTTCTGTCATGGCCTTTCCATGATTTATGGCGTCCATAAAGCCTTCAAATGCTCCTTTGAGGTTTCCACTGTGGAAAGAGCTATACTGTGTAAACATTAAGAAGGTCTGTATTGAGATTATTTTTGGCAGCTCTGATTCCATAGGTGACATATTCAGATAATGCCACCCCACATCTCCCTCCAATATATTTACAATACAACTGTACAAAAGAAAGAGGGCACACACTATAAGTCATATCTTAGTAGCTGAATTAGAAGTCTTTCTTTACATTTGTGTTAGAGGGTGACTTGGTTGTCTGATACAGAAGATATTTTGCAAACCAATGTAACAATTTTACATAGATGTCAAATTGGGTGCAGAAGCTCTTAGAGATTCCACTGTATTGTTTATTAGTTTCTTCTCTGTTGTATCTAGTCTGATGTGACATTGGCAGGTTGATGCTTTGCTGTAGGTAACTGAGTGTTTGCTGGATTTTTTATACTTGTTAAAACAGTTGGCAAATCTCTTAAAGATAAGGTAAAATATTTCACAGATATTGAGGAGAATGCAGATGCCCGAGGCTGCTACCATAAAATATGTAAAAACTTTCTTTTCGGTTGGCCGTGCAATGTAGCAATCTACAACGTTGGGACAGGGGTCCACATTAGTACACTTGACAAGACGTGGAAGATCAAAGCTGTCCCACATTGTATGCAGTATATACAGGAAGGTGATTTCAATGCCAGTTTTAAAGAACAGGCTTGAAAGATAGGTCCACCATAGACCACCATGTTTCTTGCCTGTATTCGAGTATAACTTAGAACACTGCTCTCCATTTTTTATCCGGTTTTTTTTCTCTCGGTCTTCTCTATAAGCTACATGCATAATTACCAAGAGGGAAGGACAGGTCACAAATATTAGCTGTAAAGCCCAAAGTCGGATATGAGAGATAGGGAAGTAGTGGTCATAGCAGACATTGGTGCAGCCTGGTTGCCTGGTGTTGCAATCAAAATCTTTTTGCTCATCTCCCCAAACTTTCTCTGCTGCAACCACATACACAAGAACTCGGAATACAAAGACCACTGATAGCCAAATGCGTCCAAATGCTGTTGAATACTTATTCACACCACTTAGTAGACCCTGTAATGTCTTCCAATCCATTGTGGACTAGATACCTAAACATACAAAAAGAAGATAAGATTTACATTTTAATATTTTAATAAACTGAAGAAAAAAACAAGCACATCATCCAGCAACTAATATAAAAGGGATATACTTTCTTATTTACATTACACATAATATTTTAAATAGCTTAGTCAGATGAAGCATCCCACTGATGCCTTTAATTTGACACTTCATAAAGTCTCACCATAACAGATGATTCAATGGCTGTCACTAAAATTATTTTGATTATCTCTGTATCTGTTGTGCTTTGGTTTATTGTATTTGCTTGTGCACTTATTTGCTTTATTTTACTGAGGGAATATATTGCATGGTGCTATACAATTCGTTAGACAAAGTTATATGCAATAACCATAAAGGAATGTACAAATGAAGCAGAGAGTGAGAGGACTCCCAAAAAGGAGATATTGCAAATGAAAGGCAAAGTAAAAATTATAATTTTGTACAAGGTCAGGTTTGTTAAGGGCTCAGTATTGTTATTTGCAGTGTTAATAAAGATCATTACCATGCAAGCAAATGTATTGGATAAGTGGAAGAATGTGAAAAATTGAGGCTAAGGAACAATATATTGTTGGAATAGGTAAAAATGTAAAGAGAAAAAGTAAGCGATAAAGAGTTAACTATTGAAATGAGAGCACTAAGCACACAAAATTTTTAGAATTTGAAAAAAGTACATTACACGTGTTGGCTGAGTGAGACAATATGATGTCTTCCTATTGTGACATTCTCTACCAGTCTGACACTTTTTTTTGCATTCCTGAGATGAATGTTATTCCTAGTTCATTAGCTGTTCAGTTATAGAAATACTGGTCAGACATACCAACTGTGGTGCAGGCTATCATTAAATCTATAAATAAACCAGGTCATGGAAGACTAAAATGTTAGAAGCTTTTCTGTTTGAACATCAAACCCTCCACTAAATCATATTATACCTAATTATAGTTTTTAAAGTTTATGGCTGAAATCCATGACTTGCAAATCACAAGCAGGGATTGTTTCAGCTGGTCTAATACATTACTCACACTGTAGGTAGAAATTTCATGACAGCACTGATGCAGCATAGATGAGGACATGGCTACTGTGACACCTGTATTTGTTATGCTAATGTCTTCCAGATCCTATTATAAGACAGTTGTAGAAAATGGGCCTAATTTACGCACCCCAAATAGCTGAGATGCAGTGCAAAATCTTCTTTCATAGTGCCATGACAGCATTTGGGAGGAGCAGAAATATGTATCGGTCAATGGCATGAGTTAGGCAGCATGCAGGTGTTCCTTGCAATTTGTGGAATAAGCACAACATTGTGCCTATTTTTGCTGAGCAATCAAAAACAAGATTTAATTTTGCAGAGAGAAATTACTGAAATAAGATAAAGGGATGGGGATGGCACATATTTAATGGTGCTATTTGTTGTGCAGAGTGATACTGGGCCATTTCCACTCCACAAAAGGACTTTTTGTATGAGCTCTGAGCTTGCAGAGATAGGGTCACATCTATAGTTTTATTACAACGCATTTTGCGATTTCCAGCTGCACTTCAGGGGAGAAGCACATTTCTGTGCACACTTTGTCAAGTGTAAAACAAAGCTTCAAACACACAACGTGTCACATTTAATAAAGACAGTCCCAATGTCCTCTCACACTTATGGCAAATTTAAGCCACAAAAAAGGCTACACCATGTAGTATTTTAGGATAAAATGGAAATGCTTAATTTAATGAAAGGGGTGTTTATAATGCAGTAGGAGACTGGATTTTTGATCACTGACACTTTTACACAGTGCACTTCTTAAAATGTTCCCATGCATCTTGATGTCAGCATAGTGGGTCAGCTAGGGTAGACCATCTAGGCCCAAAGACTCAAAAATCCAAGGCATTTTGTGCTGTTCATCCATTGCACATTATAAATCAGGTCCAATTAATTTTATTAAAAAAAGACAAGGGTCTGATTAAGGGTTCCAGCCACCCTAGGCTAAAGCTGAGTACACACTACAGAAAATTACTGCAGATTCAATTTCTGTAACTGTTTTACCAATACCTGAATGTACCGATGAGCATGCAGATCTATGTGTACACACCTACATGATTTATCTTCAGATCTGTGCTCTTCATCACTCATAACCATCTGCTGAAAGATCGTGACTCTGCACATTCTTTAGGGATCTGCCTACACTGCTGGTCGTGAGTACACACTTCCACATGTGCCCGACATCGTTACATTGTTGATAGTGATTTTTAGTCAGTTTATAAATTCAAATCAAGCGACACGATGTGTTTTGGTACAATAAAACATGATCGTGGGAGCGTACACACTAATGTGATATCAGACCTAACAGTTGTTTATCACGTGATTGGCACAATAATTAGTTGAAAAACCTGTGCCACTCCCATAGTGCCACTCCCAATCCTAATGTTTACAAGCAGCAACGTTTGTATTCAGCAACGTAAACAGGTTAGCAGACTGTCAGTGAGGACTGGGGTTCTTAGTCTGGTCTCACAAGATGTGGTAAACCTTATCTTGTAAGACAAGACTAAGAACCATGTCCTGCTATTGGATTTGCTGTCAGGTTGCCTGCCACATAAGGGTGACTGTCACCAGGACCATAAATATATATAAAAATATAACAGCAAAAAAAGTCGAAAAATCCAGATAAGGGAAACAAAGTGATTGTAAAACATTGTTTATAGGATTTTAATTCCTGCATGAGCAAAGCTGACAGTGTTCTCAGTAACTCTACCCCTAAAAGGATAGCATCCATCCATGTGATAATGTAAGGCTTCACTCATACTACTATGAATTCACAATAGATGTGAAAATCACACTATTGTGTGATATTCACAGCTATGTGTGGATTCTTTGACAGAACTAGAAAAAACTCATTGCGAGATGAGTGGAAATTAAATTATAGAATGTTTAAACAGCAAATACAAATAATTATGTGTCTAGGAATAGTGAACTTTGTACCTATTTAGTTTGAATAAGAAGCTTTACTTTGGGTTATATACTATTAACCTTCCTATTCTATATACAGTGAACAAATTGTTTAACAATACTGTACACAGAGTTGATTTGATGTATAAGGCAAATGACCAAATGATTTATAATTGCTCTTGCTATGATGTGAAGTATATTTGTTTTACATCTCTGCACTTCCACATAACAGGATTATTACACCCTCTGTAAATAAACACATAAAGGAGATTGGACATTATCAATAATATGTCTGATAAGTCTTATTTGCTTTTAAAGGCGCTAAGTCTTTGAAATATTTTTTCAGAGCACTAGCAGGACATGAGTAGAGTAAGTAAATGTACTTTGAAGCCAATGGTGAAAATGAGTGCCAATAAATATTGTATTTGCAAAGATTTTCTTATTATTCATTTATTTCTGCACATATACATGTTACACTTCTGTAAGACTGTACTGTGAATCATAGATTTTTTTCACGGAGTGATATTATGCTTTTGCAGTGACTACAGAGATTTTGGGTGCGTTTGCAAATATGTGTAGGGAAAATGTGTAAAATGCATGCAAACTAACATATGTTTAGATGCATTTTAGTGATCTATTTTTATGAATTTTTCTTACACTTTTAAAGCATAGGATTTAATAACAAAAAATCTGTTGTACTGATAGCATGTATTAATGCATGAGAAATATGGTGTGTCACTTTCTAGTATTTTAAATGCAACATTAAAATTTTAAAATGGTAGGAATAAGCCAATGAAAAACAATTCATCCTAATTTTAAAGCTATTTTCAGATGATAATGGCTGAAAAGATCATTGTCAGCATATAGGTGTGGACAAGCCTATAATGTGATGTCTACTATTAGTTTAGCACATCAATGGACTTTTTATTTATGTGTGGTTTTGTTTATCAGATCAAGCTGACATTTTTACATCCAGATTCAAATTAATTTAAACAATATTCTGGAATTTGGACAAAGTGCTGTTCTCATTCCCAGTCACCCCTCTGCTCCCAATGCCGCGCAGAAGAGGTCTCTGCTCCACTCATTTTAGAGCAGAGTGGGGCCTCAGGTGGAGCTAGGTATTTGTAGAGAGGGACAACCTCACCTCTGGGCCCCATAGCCACCAGATTCCCTGAATCCCCTGATTCCCTTAGTGTAATGTCCCTTGTTTAGGAATTTCCTAGTGTGGCTTTTGACTGTATATGAGTGCCCAGCACTTTGAGATATGCCACATGATACTCACAGTACTTTGCACCATCTTTAAAATATAAACATTAATGGTACATATAAGAATGTGTCTTTTGAAAAGAGGTACATTTAGAACTGTTGTATCACAGCTTTAACACACATCAAAATAAGGAACATTGTCCTCTATGAAGACCTGATGTCCTGTACACTTCAGAATTCTATGTGTGCAATATTATGCTGTGTTATCAATAAATGGTCATGTATAAAATTATTCATAGCTAACAATGTTCTCTATTATGATATGATTATGGCCGCATTACTGCACAGCTAAACGCATGTCATTGCAACTGAATATGGGTATACACTGCATGCACTCATGCTGTTAGTGGTCACGTACATGAAGAATTGAACTACTTCCATATCAGCAGGATAAGATGGTTACATTACTGTACCATTACTCACCCTTCTCACTGAGGTGAGGAGCCATTATATTTGGCAAGGAGTGGAGCTGCTAAATGTTTGCTCATTGAGAGGCAAAAATGTATAGGAGAGATCAGCAGACAGACATCTGGGTGTATAGTTTCACTCATAAAACTTGTTGGGCAGGTTTCTTTTAAAAGTATGCTTTGTTAGACTGAGGAAATATCACTAGAAAAGTGAGGAAAAAATAAGAGAGTGGAACTTTGCATTACTAATACTTCATTACAAAGTTGATCTTCCTGTGACATGCTATAAACATATTTTTTTACTTTGTTTTAAATACTGAGCTATATTGCTACTTTAACTACTATTACTACTACTACTACTACTACTACTACTACTACTACTATTATTTGTGTAATAATAATAATAGTGGGATATGGGAGTTGCTGCTTTCATACTGGAGGGGTGACTTATTACTAAGCTGGAAATAGAATTCATCTTTTACAATTGTCCTACTTTTTTTTCTTTAGTGATATTTTTTCTCACGGTATGGCACACCCATGTAAAACATCCAAATATGATCAAATGGGCTTTCACTGGCCTTAGGGTATATACTATTTTATTATTGTCCTGGCTTTTAGATTGTCTTTGTCCAGCTATAAAAGCATGCTGGGAGATTATAAAAAAAATAAGAACAACTGGTTGGCCAAGCATAGATCACATGACTTTTTATTGTTTCTCATGAAGGGCAATGAGCAGGTGCTCCTGTAGCAGGAACTTAGCGCTTATCCAATAGATTGTAAGCTTTTGAGCAGGACATTCTGTCCTCTTTGTTAATGTTCAATTGTATTACTTTGTTTGTTCTCAGTTGTAAAGTGCTACAGCATATAATGGTGCTAAATAAAAGCATAATAATAATAATAATAATAATAATAATAATAATAATAATAATAATAATAACTAATATTATTATTAAAATTATTATTATTATTATTATTATTATGTTTTTTGCTAGGTTAAGGAAAACACTGCATAAAAGTGCAGTTTCCTAGGCTAATGTTCATGGGCACACAAAGCATCCATATGCTGTTAGTCTTAGGCAGGGCCGTAACAAGGGCTGTGCGACAGGGGCGACTGCCCAGGGCGCAACGCTGAAGGGGGGTGCATTTTAGGACTATTTTAGGTTAATTTGGTTAAAATTGAGGGCTAGGGGGGGCAGCATTTGTCTTTCTTGCCCCGGCACTAGAATTCTAAGTTACGGCTCTGGTCTTAGGGCTAGATTTACTAAACTGCAGGTTTGAAAAAGGTGGAGATGTTGCCTATAGCAACCAATAAGGTTCTAGTTATCATTTATTTAGTACATTCTGTAAAATGACAGCTAGAATCTGATTGGTTGCTATAGGTAACATCTCCACATTTTCAAACCCGCAGTTTCGTAAATCTAGCCCCCAGGGTCCTGGATCTCCCTGGACCCCTTGTGGCTTCTGGTACTGTTACAGCTTTATATGCTATGGCTATTGATACTTCCTGCTTGTGTATTAGAATGTGTTTTAGTGGTTTGTGAGGTATATGTGTGTATTTTATGATAATCTTTGTCTGCAAGGCTGGTGCATATGTATGTGTCTATGATCTTAAAAATGTGCAACATTTTAAAACAAATCTTGTTTGTTCTTCTTTAGCATGTTGCAATATTTGGATGTATGGATTAGGTGTGTAATGGCAAACCAGTGCAACAAAAATATATTACTGCAGTACTCTCATTACAATAATGGATAGTAAACCAAAAAATATTATTAATATAAAGTGGCATCCAAATCACTCTAAAAACATACTCTAGTGTGACATAAACTAATATTTTACAAGTGTCACTGACATTTTCACATATCTGAAAAGGAATATTTAAAACATCTTGCATGTTTTGTTAACTTTTGACACAGATCCATACTGCATAGCTCTGGCTTAAAATAACTGCATAATAAATTCTTTACACAAAATCAAGTTAACTTGCGAAACTCCAAAAATGTGTACACACACTGCAAATGTAAGTTGTTTCCTTTTGTGTCATCATGCACCTATTTCTGTGTGAAGTTCAGATTGTACCAAAAAGCACATAACTTAGAAATTCAAGATAGTAGTTATAAAAAATGTTTCTCATCCTAATGGGCAGAGATTGAAAGATGGACCATTTCTTGCTAAATGTGGGCTAGCTGAAGTTGTGCCTTGTGCCAAATGCATAACAGAGTGTTCTTGTAGGAAATAATATTTAAATGAGTTGAAGATTGCGCATGTAGATAAGTGTTTCGGTTTAGCGATGGCCACAGAGTTTCTTTATTCCTGCAAAATGACTGAAAAATTGGACATTTGTATTACTTTCAATGAGAAACCTTTTCTACCATACAGGTGCAATTATTAGAAAGAGCTCATCTCTCATCCCTAGATTGAAATATACAGATATAACACATAAGATGAAGACTTTACTAGAATCCCTATATAGCATGACTGGTTTAAGACATAAATGAGGTTTCAATTAGTAGAATTTTGGGATATAAATGGAAATGATAAAATTTTTACTTTTGTCTACATGCTTATTCCCAACTTTTACTGGAATACTGTAAAAGGTCACAATAAGCATCTGCATACAGATATGTAAAAGGTGTGTAGAGTGGGTGTTCACATGTCTCATGCTTAAGAACACCGTGAGATAGTGAGGAACCAGATTCTGACGCTGCTGAGGAAGCGGAGGCTTTGTGAAGACTATTGGCTTGCTGAATCAGAGATATCGGCCATTTACTCCTTATGTAGATTTAGACAATAGGTAATATGAAGAGTATAAATAAAATAATATGAAAAAATATTAGTGCCATAACTAAGGAAACACGAGTCCTAAAACAGGTGCAATTCTTACTTGATCTTTCAGATATTTTTATGTTCAATTCTGTTGAAATTTTCATTCAGTTCCAATTAGAAACTGACCCTATACTGCTCATCTTTGTTAATGCAGAGATATGAATTGTGTCAGTGGTTGTTTGGTGTTCTTTTTCTTAATACTGGGGGTCCTGCCTATGAAACCTCATAGTTCTGCTATCTGCTATTAATTAGAAAAATTAAATTTTTGCTAGAGTTGTCCTTATTATATATAAAGTATTAATATGATTAATCTTATTTTGAACACATATCTTATTTCCCAATAACTATATGTTAAGAAAAAATATTGAATTTCAAGAGAAACATATTGAAAACTAGCTATATTATTATTTCAAAATTAAACCATAGGTTCTAGCTAATTACATGATTTAATTTGAGTCCTTGTCTTAAAAACGATTTATGGGTTGCGGGGTATTTATTACTTTCCAGCATTCTTTATCCAACTATACTATTTGCTGTGGAATTCATCCTCTCAAAAGAGAGTAATTTGTTTCTCATCAGTTGTTTGTATGTTTTTAGAAATAGAGCCGCTACATGAAAGGGGACTATAATTTTAGGGACCCACAGATACAATACTGAATGTTTTGATTCTAACCATACAGCTGTTTTAGGCGTATAGCAATACATTCACAAATCATTTAGAATTTCATTAGCAGGTCTTATCGAGTCTAACAGCTGATTACAATACTTCCTACAGTAAAGCAAAAGTATTATAAGTTTATACCTTTGCTCCTCTGTAGAACAACAACACACTTTGCAAGTTAAGAACGCCACTGGTACAAATGTCTATAAAAAACAAAGGTGAGGAAATATAATTAGAGCGTGTTGGATCCAAATAAAATTAAGACATTTAAAATCTTATTTAGAGCTGGTATTCTCATATATTTTCTATAAAATTACTTGTTGTGTTATTGTTATTATTATTATTTATTCATTTATTTATGTATGAGGCGCCACAGGTTCCATAGTGCCGGATACAGAAGCAAGTAACAAAGAGATTGGGGAATACACATAAGTAGCATAGATGAGTATGAGTAATGCTATGGGGACTCACACAGAGCACAGCAAAATACATGACAGGACAAACAAGAAGTCAGACAGTAGACAGACATGGGACAATAGGTGTTGACACTTTGTAAGATCTAGCATTATCATGTTGAGGGATAAAAGAGAATAAAAAGAAAATAGTGGAGGGTTATTAATTAGACTATATACCATCAAGGTCTGATCTAGGAAAGTGCCATATGACCAGATCAATAGAAAAATGTGAGAGACGGTAAAGACTAGTAGAAACTGAACAAGGAGTGACACGGATTAATATATAACAGGTAAAGGTACAGATAGCAGCTGTTTACAACACATGAGAAGATCTTTTTAAGCAAACATTTATCAACCTTGAAATATGTTTCTAAATTTTGCAGGATTCAAATCAAAAGCATTAAAGTCCTACCTGTATGGCAGTGATAGGAGAAGAATCGTAATAGACTTGAATGTAATACAGTTGCAGAGTGACTGTGTGCTACTCCTTCAGACCTTGCCGGGGTGTGACCAAGGAAATACCTTAACAGGTTGTACCTTGTTGAGAGTCGGATGCATAGAACTAGATAGGGGGATGGGTAAGAGAGAAAGTTGAAAACATGTTTTACAGCTGTGTATATTTGCATAATCATTTACAAAAACTTAAAAAGTGACATTCTTGTTCTTACCTTTTAATTAATCAAACTCACATAAGCATGAATATTGTGTATCTGTAATATGCAGTGCAAAGTTATGGAACTAAAAATAGTTTATTTTTAATTTAAGTAGCTGTGAATCTCATGCATTTCCTTATTAGAATAATTTGTTGTTGATATTTCAAGAGACAGAAGACAGATACAATATGTTACCAACCATTGATTTCCCAGCTGAATTGTAATAATTATTGTCATTGGTTTGGCAGCAGAGGGAAACATCTGACCAATGAAGAAATTGCATCAAGGGACGTGAGGGGCCATGGTACCCGGAGCAAGTGCACATTACGTTCCTCCACTCACCCCACTAGTGAAGTGTACCAGGGAAGAGGCGTAGCTAGCATGCGGGGCAAGTTGATGTGATAATAAGCCCAGAAGGGGCAGTGTCAGACTGGGGATGAATGGCACGCTGGTGGAATGCATTTGCTTGTGACAATAAAACAGTATGTATGCATTATGTGGTTGACAGGACATGCTGTGTTTTGTAGCTCCACAACACTGAAGGGCTAGAGGTACTGATAAAAGTAGAGTGTCAGTGACAGAAGGCCAACTTACCTTGCAGCTTTTATTTTAGCTTGTGTGTTTTGCCTCTGTAGCTTCTCTGGAGCAGTATAGGGGAGCTGAATACATCCACATGGGAAGCTTATATTGCTATACAAAGTAAATAAGCTATAGAATAACAAGTCTGATATTTTAAGGTATCTTAATAAAATGAAAAAGACATTTCACAAGAGCTAAATAAAAAAAAACATTTATAAATTTATTTTGATAGATACAACGGGCTTGATTCATTAAGGCATGCAAAATTAATGTAATGTGTGTTTCTTTTAAAATGCATGTAATTTAAGCATATGCACATCCATATTCAACTACAAGCTCATCTGAAAAAACATCTCTTGTTGAATATAGGTGTAGGTATGCTCTGCATATCATCTTCTATTCATATAGCGCCATTGGAGCTTACAGTCTAAATTCCCTAACATACACACATTCAGAGACTAGGGTCAATTTGATAGCAGCCAATTAACCTACCAGTATGTCTGTGGATTGTGGGAGGAAACTGGAGCACCTTAATGAAACCCACTCAAACACAGGGAGAACATACAAACTCCACACAGATAAGGGCATGTTCCGGAATCAAACTCATGACCCCAGTGCTGTGTTCTATATTTGCCCTGTTGGCCTTGTCTCATACGCTTGGTTATACAAAACTGAGGTATCTGCAGGAGAGGGGGGGGCATAGTAGGGGAGTAGTGTGTGGATTAAACAAGTGTAAGTACCTAACCCTAGTCCCACCTACTATACAACAATATCCAACTTCTTTGAAAGAGCAGACTCTGTAGATTTGAATCTACTTAGCCATCCTAACCAAATCACCATCACTTTATCTTCTGTTGGGATATACAGCACTTATTAAGACAGAAACAACACACTGCAGGATACCAACAATGCATATGTGCAATATAAAGTCCTGTTAGAACGCACAGAAAAAGCAAAGTATTCAATTATCGGCACCTGTTAAAAATATAGTCATTAATGAAAAAATCATTAAAAAACATTTTTTTATCCCCCTATAATTAAATCCATTTAACAGGATGTTATTAAAGTATACTGAACATAAAATATATTTTTACAGTTGCTCATGATCGTAAAAAAATGTTCTAACATGGATACGCAACTGTCATCACTACACCTGCTGCTGCGTATACATGTAAATTGCATTTCCACTCCCCATTCCGCCCATGAAATCACAGGCTTATCATCAAGAGCCCCACAATATAGTAGCTTGTACTCTATTGTCATTTGGAGGTTACTGGGGTACCTCTTGGTAAGTTAACTATCAGGTTAGTTCTCACTTTAAAAACACATGAATGTATGACCCAATATACAGACTCTCATTGTTTAGGGTTAGGACCACCCTATAAGTAGAAGCACCTTGATGGGGCAAGTGGTTTTCCGTACATTTGCAAATGTGTGTAACTGAAAATTCTGCATTTTTATGTACAAGAAGAATAGCTGCTCTTTTACTGGTTCACAGCAGTGTTGCTGGGGGATTTTTCTCTGTATTTTTCCTTTCTGAATAACCCACCCTTTCAAGCACCTGTTGTGAACCAATCGATTGAATGAGCAACTTCCATTTCTGTACCTTTTTGGCAATATGCAACATTTTTTTATCGCTCATCACAACAATAAAAAAATCTCTTATTGACACAATTTAGAGAAATAGTGTGGGGGGAGCTCAGTGATAATCAGCTGGTTCAATGATAATGACCTGAAGCGTCAAGGGTAGTATTTAAACCTCTGATGAAACTGCCAATTACTGAGAAAGTGGGTGGAGAAATGCGTCAGTCGACGTAGACGTACTGACAGTCAAATTACTGCCCATTTAACTACTGCCCACTATTTACTGCTTTCTGGAGTCATCAAGAGACAGAGAAAAGGTCTGTTTTTTTACTACAGTTTATAAGACCTGTATTGCATTCAAACTTTGCAGAAGATCTGTTCCTTCACTCATTGGAGTTTATCCTTTGCAGCTAAGTACTATAGAGAATGTCTCGTTAAACAAATTGGAGAACATATGAATTGATTCTAACATCTTTAATATTCAGCCACTATCTACATTTGGAATCGTTATGGAAATCTATTTATGTGTGGGTCATTATAACCATTCCTCTAGGGATTTCAAGTGAAATGCCATCTTTTTTACGTTTGGAATTATCTTATTGGTGACTTTTAAATTATTATGTGTATTTACACATCAAGTTATATGTAATTGGTATTGAAATATACATTCTTAAAAACAGAGAGACTGTAGACTTAGGGCTTAGAGACTTTCGAGCCTTGGCAGGAAGGTCCCTAACTCATAAAGGACTCATCAAAAGTATGAAAAGTTGTTTTAGATGTAGTGTGCTAGGACATATTGCTGCAAATTGTCCATTTGCTGACGGACCCATGTAATTTGATACTGCTTATGTAAATCACATATTGTCTTTCTTTGCCTGGCTATGTTGTACTGCAGTACAAAAGCTTGCACCAGAAAAACAAATGTGTGTAGTTACTATGGAGATCAAATGGGTAGAGGCTCCATTAGACTCAGCAGCCTGGTTACTCTTGTGAAAGCCAGGTTAGTAAAGTTCACAAAACACCTTGAGAAACCTATTGGAATAATGTTTATACACAGAGAGACTCATCATTATGTGGTTCCATTGTCATTATTGTTAGATTAGTTCCTTTCTTAATGCTATTCTAGGGGGAGATTTTCCCCGCTTCTAGAAGTTGGAGAAAAACTGGATACTTACAGTGGAGAATAGCTCAGATCCCTTTGAAAATACTATTGACGCAGTGGCACTGGGTGTGTGCTCTGAATTCCTTTTTCAAGCATCGTTGAGAAGGCAGAGAATGAGGAGGTCAACAATGTGGCACAAAATTATCCAACTCTACTTGAAAAAGGGAATGTTGCTGGAAGTGTTGAGAATGTGTCTGATCTTGAAGTGAGTAAAGACGTTTTTGCCTCAGAACATTTGAAAGACCCCAGTCTAATAAAAGTCAGAAACATGTAGAAAAGGTTAATGGGATGTAGAATAGAATACATGGAGCTACTGGTAGTTAATAAGCCACATAGGGGAATGGTGTTAGACCTGGCTTATGGTAACTTAACAGCAGGACATTTAAGGGTATAGAAAACCTCTAAGTGAAGCAGTCTTGGGTCCATAAAAATATGTCTGAATATTGTGCCCTAAGTTCCAGTACAATACTCCCAGGCTACATTTTAGAAGTCTTTTGTTCCTGTTGCCTATTATAAGGATATCCTTTGAATGAATAGCTATGGATCTATGTGAGCCCCAATAATGTCTACCTGGGGCCATCAGTATAATCTAGTTATAATTAACCCAGAAGTGACACCTTTACGTAGTGCTTCAACTAAGACAATAACTAGATAACTAATCCATGTCATATACAGAGTAGAAATACTGAAATAAATCCTTTAAATGTTGTGTCTGTGGTTTGGACATTAGCTCCCCCACACTTAGAGAGGGATAATATTGTTAGTTACTGCTAGGCATGCTTTAATTTGTTTATGTATCATTATAGTCTAATAGAACTAGCTGAGGCTAGTTACATCATATTTTAGGCTTTTGGTGATGTGTTCTGCTAGTAAAGTGCCATGACCATCTAAGATAAGCTCTGTTTAACTTAACTTAACTGTTTAATATTATTGTTTTCTTTTTTGTAGTTTTTAATTTTTATGTTTAATATAATGTTTATTTTCTCACAATTACTCTGTTACGACTGTATGCCTATTTTTTGTGTTCCCTGTCTTTATGCTTCAGTAAATGCTCCAGATTACAGGTCCTGATAGGTTGTGAGAGAGTAGCGATACAGTGGTGTTCTCACTCTCTGGGGCATATTCAATTGGCTTTTGGATTCGCGGTAACGCGCCGGAACAGCCGCAAAACGCAATACACGGTACTGCAATAACGTGGATTTTCGTTCGCAGCCCATAGGGTTGCGAACGAAAATCCGCGTTAATGCGGTACCGTAATACCCACAAGAACGCGCACTTTTCGCGGCAACGCGCGTTACCGCGAATCCAAAAGCTAATTGAATATGCCCCTCTGTGTCATGTTCTGTAAGGTAGGATGTATTTTATAACAGATTTATATAACTCTAGAGGGAGATTTAATTAGCCACCATGTGCCACTGTACTTCACAATGATGTTCGCCTGCACAAATTGGCAACTATTATGGTATGGAATCTCCTCTAAGGAGTGCAAGGAAAATTAAGCAGAGTTTTCAACATCAGTGTGATTTCAACAGCCTCAACATCAGTGCGATATGTCTCCGTGAACTGTTCTGGAGACACATTGCATTGACTATATTAAAGGATAGATCCTCTAATGCTGATACATTAATTGTTCTATATAGTGTAAAAAGTCATATTTACTAATTGGTAGCATTTTGATCTGTCCTGTTTACTAGAAACTCACGCACGGCAATAGAGCATCAACAACTAAATGGCTGAGGTCAGACTTTAATGGAATATTCTTCATATAACTCCAAATCTAGAGGAATGGCCATCCTATTAAAAGGGGTTTCAGTATGATATCCTTTCCAATTTAATAGTTAAGGAAGATATTTCATTGATGGTATATTTTTAACAAAACTCGATCTGTTCTTTGCTCCCTTCACCTCATTTAGAGTTAGGAGCAAATTTAGCTATAGTGTGCAAATTTGCTCTTGGACTAACCAATATAAATTGTCAATAAGTATACAAAACAAAAGCCAGTTGTCAGTGCTTGTCCTTTATATTGCATATCTGTGTGTATCTAGAAAAATGAAACCATGAGGTATTGGTACATATATTGATCAAAGCATTTAAGCCTGATTCCCACACCTCTTTGTTTGTAGTTCCTGCACTTACATATATGCTTCAAACACCATTAAATGCAGTTAAAATCAGATGCACTCACCTCCCAGGTATGGTGGATTACAAATAACAAGGGCTGACTTGTAAATCACACCTAGCTGTAAGAAAGCTTCCAAAACACCATTAGGCATTATTTTGAAACAAAGCAGAGAAGCACACCCTATATGTATGCAAAACAAAAAAACAGCTGTTGTCTATCAGCTGAGCCCTGAGCATGGTAAGCACCAACCCAAATTTCCCCTGCATTTTATAGGCTCACAGAGCGACATGGTTTTCAATGACTTCTACGCGCATAATGACTGACATGATTCACTCATCCACGACCGGTCCAGCAGGAGCTGTAACACCTTGTCAGAGCTGTCTCAACATAAAAGTACCATTAGTGGGGCGAACCCTTCTGCCTGTCTTTGCCTGATTGGTAAATGCTGGTAAAATAGGCTTTTAATTAGCCTTACCCAAGTCCTCAAATTATAGCAGGTACCCTGCCATGAATGGCTCCAGGCAAGTGCAACTCTGCACAAAGTTTAACAGTCGGCACCCACTTTACAGAATAAAAGAGTATATTGCAACAGTTACTGGACATTTTAAGCCATGCAACAACCTTTCCTGTTACTGTCTGCTCTGAAGCAACTTCTGGCATACCATGGATGATCTCGCTTTTGGAGGAAATACAGAAGAGTCTTAAGCTAAGGTTGTTGCAATTTTCAGGATGTTTTTGGTCGGCTGGTGGCCCTGGTCACTGCAAGTGATCATAACTTCTTTAGGGTATATGATAAAGTATTTGCTGGTGCATAGAGAACTCACCTGGCTACATTTAAGAACAATATAACAGTAAATAATGTAAAATTACAGTGCTATGTCCCTATGTCTTGGCTAGAGGCGATGCCAAACAGGCCTATCCTTTATTTTTAATGTGCCTGGTACCCAACTCTCACCACACTAAACAAGATCTACATCCACTTCTCATAATAGTCTTTAATAAGTTTTCGTCTTAAAATATACTCCTTTAACAGCTAACATAAAGGACACTGACATTAATGCAGTTGACTTTCTGTCCATGCCCCTACATGGATTCAGTTATATAGTTCTACATTAAAATCATTAGTGGTTGCCATCATGTTCGGCCACATCAATTAATTAAAAAATATATTAGACAACATATGGAGGGCCTAATTTATTAAGGAGTGCTAATGGCGATACATTGCATATAATGCGCACAATTACTCTGCACATGCCCACAACTGGACAATATGCTACAGAATGCAGCAGCTTCAAATTAATCTTTGAGTGCAAACACACGACAGCTTGCGATTTCAGGGGTGGAATGGAGAGGGGAATGGGCGCATGTACGTAGTTAATGTACAGTAAGGGCGTGCAAAGGTCGCATGCAGCAGCCTCAGATGTAAGCTTTGGGAATCTCAAAGGTACGTGATTTTCAATCATATCACTTGCACCAGCTTTTATATCACAAGCCCAGAGAAAATATTGATTGTAGGAGAAATAGGTATACAATGTGTTTGAAATGAATGTCCTCACATCAGCATTTTTTAATCCTAGTCTTCCGAAAAATATTTATAGCATTTTTCCTTTGCAATTTTAGTGAATGGAAGGAATCATTTTTAATCAAAATATCTTCTCTATCATAGTAGCTATTCCCACCCTGGCTACAAAAATGTACATTTTGGAATTTAATTAGAATTGGATTTGTCTGAAAAAATGTAAATGTTTGTTAATGAAGGCTATCAAGTTTGATAAGTAGATTACTCTGATTGATTTTGAAAATGCAGTAATAAAGTTTAATAGATTAGTAATCTGAATTCACTAGATGTGTTTGATTGCTTACTTTAAATTATCCCTAGTTGATAACCGTATAGTATGCAATACACCTGTTAAACCTAAAGTTGAAAGAGTTATTCCATTGGGGTTGCACGTGTTGAGAGTATGACAGATGTATGGCCAAATTGGGCACTAATAAGGTCATTTAAGGCCTGATTTAAAGTAGAATTATCATGCATCTCACAGGTTTAGTTCCATTTTGATCCTTGCATACATGGGTTTCCCGTGGTTACTACTATCTGTTGTACAGCCTGGCGTTCCTCTATTCTCAACCCCCATCTTGCTAAGTATTCTGCACATGCGCAACCCCGGGAACCTTTAAAACCTCTGCTCCATGGTGATAGGACGATCACCAGCCAGTTCCCTTTATAAGGGTCCTCCTCCTTTCTATGAAAGTCAGATCATCAGGTCTCCCTACCTGATAGGAAGCATCTCCTCTGACTCCCGTCTGTGCTCATACTTACCTCTGTTCCTGTCTTCGCGAGTTAGGCTGTTCTTTCATCGGCTGCAGCTTCACTCATCATCGGTCTTGTTCCAGATTTATAACAACTGTGTGGATCTCAGTATTTCTGCTCCCTGCAGCTCATCGCTTCACAGCAATATCTGTTCAGCTTATTCTGCAGTTAAGACCTGTGACTATAGTGCCTCGCTCTGTATTCATCTTGATCCTGAATTACTACACTAGCGTATACCTCAGTCCTTCTGAGTCCAGCAGCTCATCGCTTCACATTGCTACCTGCTCAGCCTATCCTACTATCAAGATTTGTGGCTATACTGCTGATCATCGCACAGCTTCCATCCTGTTCCTGAATTCCCATACACCGGAGGCTACAGTTCATTCTCCCTTACAGTACTTTGTGGTTCTTTGCATTATCTGCTCTGCGCCCTCTAGAGGACTGCAACCTGCGGTTGAGAGCAGCTAAGACACAATTTCCCTTGCGGGAATCCCTGGTGAATATCAAGACCATTCCAACTATTTGGCTTTCGTGACAAGAATGCAAGCATAAACGTAATTTTAGATCAAGTGTATGCATATGTATGCTGCATTCAGAGCTGAAGATGAGTCCATTTCTGAATACCCTTCAGACACTTATATACAACTTGTGAACATGTACAAAATCCTTTTTATTTTATATGTTATGAACACAATTGCTATGAAGGATCACTTAAACTTGAATAACCTAGCTAAGACATAAGGAACAACTTCCCAACATGCGTAAAAAAAACCCAACAACAATATTTTCTTTACAAATCCTAATCTATGGCCAAGCAGCTACTACAGTCTCAATAAGTGTCTGAGCATCATTCACAAACCTCTAATTATTAGTGGTTCACTAATTCGGGTGTACGTCAACATTGTAAACCACTATTTACACCTGTGCTTGACCACCCGAAATTAAAACGTTTTTTTCAGCTGTATCTGCAACTATGCCCCAGTCTGAATCCATATGCAATTGCATGAAAGCGGGTCTTACTGTACGCTGCCTATGTTACAACACCACTTCCCTCCCACGTCACGACTCTTCAGTCATAAGGAGCCATAAATGGCAAAAGTCACAGGTCACAAAAGTGACAGTTACGCTCCCTCTCTGAGCGAGCGCAGTGTGTCAGAATGCAAAGATACACTATGAAATGTGTACTCTTATTCATGCCCTTAGTGATTAGACCAAATTATGGGAAGCTTAACACTTGTGGCCACTTTAAGGTAATCATTAATAATTCACTCAAATTTTTATAGCTTATCCAAATTTCTATTGCTGATTTGTTTTTCATATTTAATTCCGTTTTAAACAATAAAAGCAGTTACGGATTATGGATTTTAGTATTTCAGAATACTGATTGTCATTGAATATAAATTGATTTGAAGGGCTTCCTGTGCTGAATTATATTAAGCAGAATGATAATTTGAGAGAATCTTTTTTACAGATAGATTCTTGGAAAGACTACTAAATGAATAGATATTCTGACCAATAGTACAGGTACAAATGCTACAAAAATGTACTTTCCTGATTTTCCATCTAATATACATAAACACTATTGTCATGGCAATGTGGTAGAATTACATCTGTGAGATGGTAGTTGAACTTTCCTTTTACACCATCTGTGAGTCATGCTCTTACGCACAAAGATTTCAGGGTAGGGAAATTCGATCTGTTTAGTGTCATTGTGTTGTTATACACATCTGTCTATGTTAGTCTAGTATCTGCTATTGTAAGGTTTAGCAATCAGTTAAATAGATGTTTGCTAGATTTTTTTGTTGACACATCTACTTCTACCTTTTTAAGACCTTTTTTAATTTAAATCAGAATGCATATATTAGAAATCAGAGTAGAAGAAAGATCATCATCATGTGACTTAAAGATTTTCTTGCAGGTTAGAAAGACCTTGTTAAATGCACTGAATTGAGACCTGAATCAGGGCTTCTGCTCACAGCATTAATAATAGTCATATGCAAAATGAATCTAATAGTAATTTCTATATATAGAGGGGAATGTGTGTTTTAGTCCTAATAATAAGACAAGTGGCATAAATGTTTCTAATAATTAATCAAATTATTTATTGACATGCAATTTGAGGCTCAATCTGCAGCTTTGGTTATGTCAAGCTTCTTTTTACTCAAAATTTTTAAACATTTGCCTTGTACCACAATAACACCGTGTAATGCCTGAGAAGGTGTTGTGTGTGTGGGCTTACAGGTAAGTACATACTTGCAAACTCTCCTGGAATGTTCGGGAGACTCCCGCATTTTGGGTGAGTCTCCCGGACTCCCGGGAGAGTATGGCAATCTCCCGAATCTGCCCACTTCCTAGTGAAGTGGGCAGAATTTGGTTTAAAATGTCGCGATTCCCAGAGAATGATATGTTTGCATCATTACGTCAGCGGGGGCGGGTCTAAAATGATGAGATTTTGGTGCCCCGCCCCCTCACGCCCACCTCCCCCGGCAGGCTCCCGGAAGCCAACTTCATAAAGTTGGTAAGTATGGGTAAGTATATTGAGATTAAAATTACCTTTAATGTGAAAGGAGACATCTCATTCTCTGGATCTACAATGAAGTATTTCTCCACGGCAGAGAGGCAGTGTTTCCTCAAGCAGAATAAAAATTAACTGAAGACCGACACGCAATTTAACGTAATGAATAACAGCAATTTATTAATCGACTCACTGGAGAAAATAGGAAGGTGGTTTATTTAAATGTCCCAATAAAAGGATACTTCTTTCTACAAACTAATACAGTAATAATTGTCTCCTCTCCTTTTTAACAATTTTCCGGAGATCAAAGAATAAAACACTTACTCGGGGTTAATGTGTTACTCAACATCTCTGCGAAAGCCACCTATATAAGTTAAATATTAGTAGATACAGACTGATGCCCTTTATTAGTATAAGTTTTTGCTAATGGCATAAATAAATGACATGTTACTAAATATCAATATATTTAAAAATATTAAAACAGCAATTAAGTCTGTTCATCTAGTTTCTGGATCCCTTACTAATTTAGCTACCATTTAGGTCTAAGAACGCTGCTTCCCGGCAATAAATATATATTTATAATTATACTTTTTACAGTTCTATTTTATTCTTGCGATGGTGCACATATTAACTTCAAACATTGCAGATCTGTTGCAGTAATATTGATATGTTGCATTATAAACACAACCCTATGTGTGTCACTATATTCCTATAATATATGAGTTTAACACATTAACATCTTCATTACATTTGCTGGAATCCAACCCTAGCGGATTGCAGTAGTTACTGAGGTGTCGATAAAATACAGTTTCCTTTTCAAAAATCGTCTGCAGCTATCATGAACTGTGTTCAATTCACTATCACTTAGCACTTACACCAGTCCTGTAGCTGGTGCAAATGATACAACTGAAAAACATGTACCTTAGATATGCACACAGCTTGAATCGGAGGCTGGTGTTTGAGCTTCATCTCAGTGTGCACTTACTGTACATTAACTACAGGCATTCACCCCCTCCCTCCTCTGTTTTACCACTGAAATTGTAGGATGTCGGACGTGTACTTCGAAGATGAATTGGATGCACTTGCATCCACCATCGTATAGTCCTTCTCTGAGCATGCAACGTGCAATATTATGACACATATAGGCATTTATGTTACTTAATGAATCAGGCCCACTAACTATTTTGTAACAAGTATGCTTTTTTGTGCAATAAATTTCTATTATTCCACCTAATGGATTTTGTGTTTACATTATTTGGAGGAAGTTTATCTTTCCAAATGTGCATATAAGTATGTCACTCATTCTCCAATAGATGACCTGCCTTTGCCACTGGATTTCCTTATCTGTCACCAATGCACAGCTCTGTCATCAGCAATTATTTCCCTCAGCAAATTACTCATCAGTACTTTACTCCTAAGCTTCCGTTTTCTTAATAAGACCCTGGTCTCTTTCTTTGTCATCAGTTATATGTCCCTCCCGAACTGATCTCCAAGCTTATTTCCCCACATCTAACAAGCTTCTCACTCTCCTTCTGCCTCTTCTCAACTGCCTCTACAACTGTCCCCTTTGTCTTACAATTGAGCAGCCCCAAAAGGATCTCAAAACTTATTTTTACTTTTACTACTGCACAGCAGAACAGGGGGACCCAGCTGTGACGTTAAAACATCCTCACTAAGAATTCATAAGAGCTACTCACATGTTTCCTTTGTTTGACTGGGTTTTATATAGAGATGGGCGGGCTCGGTTCCCCGAGAACCAAACCCACCCGAACTTTGCCTAACCGAGTACCGAGCCGAGCAGGCTCGGAATCCAAATCGAGGCCGAACGTCATTGTGACGTCGTCGGATCTCGGGGGTCGGTTCTCGCGATACTTGAAAACTATAAATACACGCCTCCACAGCAATCCATCGCCATTTGACAGAGGGAGAGAGCAGGGTGTAGTCACAGGCTGATTAGAGCAGGGACAGAGAATACAATTCTGATTACAATTCTGATAACAATTGATAGAGAAGAGAGGAGGACAGAGGAGTCTTTTTTTTTCAATATTTGGCACTACAAGTGCTTTGGGGAGTCCCCCATTCTTTTGCATTAATATTTCTGGCTGTCAAAAGTACTATTTGTCAGAAGACTTAAAATATAATATTTAGCACTCCTAAGTGCTTTTGGGGTGTCCCCCATTCTTTTGCATTAATATTTCTGGCTGTCAAAAGTCCTATCTGTCAGCAGACTTAAATATATAATATTTAGCACTGCCAAGTGCTTTTGGGGTGTCCCCCATTCTTTTGCATTAATATTTCTGGCTGTCAAAAGTCCTATCTGTCAGCAGACTTAAAATATAATATTTAGCACTCCCAAGTGCTTTTGGGGTGTCCCCCATTCTTTTGCATTAATATTTCTGGCTGTCAAAAGTCATATTTATCAGCAGTATCTAAAACAATTTGTAGCACTACAAGTGCGTTGGGCTCATAATGGATTCTAAGCAGTCCACACATGAGCAGAATCAGCAACCAGGTTCTGTCACCAGTCCTAATGGTAGTGTTCCCAGTACGTCATCTGGGTAAGGCGATGTCAAACTACACAGTCTTTTGAAATCAGTCCAAAAAACAAATACCAAAATTTTTTTTACTGTGTTGAAGCGCAAAAGAAGTGTAACTGAGGAAAAGTTAAGTGTCGATAAATCTTTTTTTGTCAACATGCCATTCTACACATGCAATGGCAAAGAGAGAATGAGGCCTTCACCTTTCTCTATTAGTGGCAGATCCAAAAATGTTACCGAGCCTACAAGTGGTGAACAACTACTGTTACGCGTCAAAGCCAAGCTGCAAGATAACAGTAAGGCATTAGAGGATAATGTTTGCTCTGAATCAGAAATGACACCAATCCCTGTGGAGAGTCCATTCAACAGTGGTATGTCTAATCGTGAGCATTCTGTTAGTGTACCCATGAAGAAGGGGCCTTTCAGCAGTTCTGCTGATGTGTGCCTGAACAACCCTAGTGTAGCCGATGATACACCAAGTGAGGATGACACTTTGGAATTAAAAGAGGATGAGGGGGAGATTTGGGTAGCCGACAAGTCCTGCGCCAGTGGCAGCAGGGTGGCACCAGTTCCAGCAGTTCTGGCACGTGAGGTTCTGGCACCAATTTGCACTTTCCAAACACAAGCAGAGATGACGCAGGTGGCAGACCACACTGGCTTTCTCCACTTCAATTAATATTGTACAGTCTATAACGGCTGAATTTTTTTGTATTTTATACAAGTGGAGGGAGGCCTAGAGAGACAGAAACCAAACTGCCTTTGTCCATTTCTTTACATATTTAAGTATAAGTGTAGGGTGTAAAATACATCCAAAGACGATGGCTGCATTGCCAATATTCATAGATGGAGAGGAAGACAATCTGGTTTGAGTGTCGAATTAATGAAGGCCTACCAGGAATTAAACTGTTTTTTGGATAATTTATTAGCTTTACAATTACATTACTTATCCAAGAAACAGATGGAGCACTAAATTTGGTTATTTTAGGCCCAAAAACATTGATTTTTAAACAAAATAGCAAAATAAAACCAAACAAAACCAAAACATGCAATGACGGTTTGGCAAAACCAAAACCAAAACCAAAACACGACGGTAATCCAGATCCAAAACCAAAACCAAAACACGGGGGTCAGTGAGCATCTCTAGTTTTATACCACCTAAGTTTTGCACATCTCTTGCCCTTGTAAGGAACTTACCTCTCCTTGCTCCTGTTCTCGATCGCAGCCGCTGCTCTTTTCTTCCGGATAGCACGCGGCTGCGGTCATGAGACACGGAGCCGGGGAATTTGAATTCCTTTCCCCTATATTTTGCTCGCTCTGACACACTGCCTGTGTCAGAGCATCAAGTTATAACTTTGTGTCTGGCTCTCTCCCTTGGTGTATCCTGTGCTGATTCCTGGTGTGCCCTCAGTGTATGATCTTTGCCTTGCTAGACCACTGCTTCTGGATTATCCTGCTATCGTTCTCCTGTGAATCCGACCCGACTGTTTATATTGGTTGCTGCCTGTGCCCCTGTGTATCTGACCCGGCTGACATTCTGTGTATCCGACCCGGCTATTCATATTGACTTCTCTGCTGCCAGTGCTCCTGCGTATCCGACCCGGCTGTGGTCCCGTGTATCCAACCCTGCGACTCTCCTGATTGTGGTTTCTCTTCAGTGTATCCGAACAGGTGCTCCACTGAAATGTGACAGGAATCTTCGGTGTGTGCGGATCTACTTCATTTAATTTTCCTGACCTGCTTTAATGCTTTAGAGTCTGCTCTCCAGATCTCTCATCTACAGCCTCTCACCTATTGCGTCAAGGGGCTAACCTAGGGGCCGCGACCTGCGGGCCTCCGGCAGCAAAACCCATCCTGCCTTGCGGCGGTTCTTGGTGAAGCCTGGGGTGTCCGTTAGACTCCGTGCCTTAGGAAGGCCTGTGTCAACTCTGACTAATAAGAGTCTCTCATGAAACGTAACAGCCCTCCACATACAATATCACACAAACCTCTAAATCCCCACACTTATGTTTTCAAACCCACTGTAATGTATTACAAATATAGACAAAGTATCCATTTATCCTTTCTCTCAAATATCAGAGACACAAACAAACATAGGACACAAGATTTTTTACTTTAAAAAATAACTCAGAAATCCTACTGTATATACGGTACATATAATCAGGGCAGTGCTGCTATCAGAAACTGTGGGTCCAGTACAAATTAAACAGTTAGAGTCATCCTTCCTGGACCCCTATCTCTCTGTGCCCAGTGGCTGCAGAGGTGTAACATGGAGCCATGGATCCTGGAGCAAGTTCATGCAACAACACCCTCCTGCAGTACTGAAGTGTGCCAGTGGATAGGGGAGTGGCCAGTGGGGTTATTTGAACCTTGTGAAAAAAAAGCATCAAAAGAGTTCCCAACTCAAGAAATAAAGCATGCATGATGGAAGTTACCAAGTATATATAGTGCATTCCTTTAGAATCGGATGTATTTTGTGCTCCAAATGTATGTGTAAAAATTTTGTTGCAAAAGAAGTGTATTCACTTAAGTATATTGAGTCGCATGTATCTCAAGGTACCCCAACTCAAAAACAGTAGTAGTATTTCTATATCAGGCATATGCCAGCCTTACAAATGCATATACTTGCATTCAGTGATAGCGTGGAGATGCGGCTTGACAGTGTTAATAGTAAATGCGAAAATGGCATTACCTTATTTATACACAATACAATGTAATGCAGTCTCATATACAAAAGAGATAATAGTGCCATGGCAGTGTTATTGATAGATGCAAAATTCACATTTGTAAAAGAAAATATAATTAAGTACAAGCATCCCCATATCCATCGTTTTTAGGTTTAAAAATCTAATGGGAATTTACTTTGCTGCTCTAGTCCAAATTAAAATGGCCATGACATCAGAATAGATGGCTACAACTTGTTATAATATAGCTGTGACCAGTGGTAGAAGTGGAAATTTAAATTTACAGTCATGGCCAAATGTTTGGAGAATGACTCAAATATAATTTATCACAAAGTTTGCTGCTTCAGTTTTTATGATATCAATTTGCATATACTCCAGAATGTCATGAAGAGTGATCAGATGAATTGCAATTAATTCAAAGTCACTCTTTGCCATGACACAGGTGAGAGTGTTAACGAGGACAAGGCTGGGGATCACTCTGTCATGCTGATTGAGTTAGAATAACAGACTAGAAGCTTTAAAAGGAGGGTGGTGATTGAAATCATTGTTCTTTCTCTGTTTACTATGGTTATCTGCAAGGAAAAACATCCAGTCATCATTGCTTTGCACAAAAAGGGCTTCCCTGGCAAAGAATATTGCTAATAGTAAGATTGCAACTAAATCAGCCATTTATTGGATCATCTAGAACTTCAATGAGAGAGGTTCAATAGTTGTGAAGAAGGCTTCAGGGCACCCACAAACCAAAAGCAAGTACCAGGACCGTCTCCTAAAGTTGATTCAGCTGCGGGATCAGGGCACCACCAGTGCAGAGCTTGCTCAGCAATGGCAGCAGGCAGGTATGTGTGCATCTGCACGCACAGTGAGGTGAAGACTTTTGGAGAATGGCCTGGTGTTAAGAAGGCCAGCAAAGAAGCCACTTCTCTCCAGGAAAAACATCAGGGACAGACTGATATTCTTCAAAAGGTACAGGGATTGGACTGCTGAGGACTGTGGTAAAGTCATTTCTCTAATGAATCCCTTTCAGATCATTTGGGGCCTTTGGAAAAACGCTTGTCCGGAGAAGGAAAAGTGAGCACTACCATCAGTCCTGTGTCATGAAAACAGTAAAGCATCCTGAGTCCATTCATGTGTGAGGTTGATTCTCAACCAAGGGAGTGGGCTCACTCACAATTTTGCCTAAGAACACAGTTATGAATAAAGAATGGTACCAAAATATCCTTTAAGAGCAACGTCTCCCAACCATCCAAGAACAGTTTGGTGATGAAAAATGCCTTTTCCAGCATGATGGAGCACTTTACCATAAGGCAAAAGTGATAACTAAGTGGCTCGGGATCAAAACATCAATATTTAGGGTCCATGGCCAGGAAACTCCACAGACCTTAATCCCATTGAGAACTGGTGGTCAATCCTCAAGAGGCGGGTGGACAAACAAAAACACACTAATTCTGACAAACTCCATGAATTCATTAGGCAAAAATGGGCGGCCATCAATCAGTATATGGCCAAGAAGTTGATTGACAGCATTCAAAAAGAAGGTGCAACACTGCAAATATTGACTCTTTGCATAAACTTAAAGTAATTGGCAATAAAAGCCTTTCACAATTATGAAATGCTTGTAATTTTACTTCAATATTCCATAGCAACATCTGACATAAAGGTCTAAAAACACTGAAGCAGCAAACTTTGTGATAACAAATTCTTGTGTCATTCTCAAAACTTTTGGCTATGTCTGTAGAAGTGCAAGTATGGAAATTTGAAATAAAAGGCTTAAGCCAAAATGACATAGGGCTAAATAAAGGACATAATACTAAATATAGGGTCCTGGCACCAGCTGAGACAAAGTCAAATGTTAGGCCACTGAATTAAGTACTATCAGATGTAGGAGTTTAAATGCAAGCAGCCAATCAGAAGTGGCTAGTTAGTGCTGCAGGTGTCATTGTCATTAACATGGAAATTTACACCAGGCCTCTGGCACACTTAATAGATACATTGTCTAAGAAATATAACAAGGAATGCATTCAAGTATCATTAGGTCGCATCACTAGAGGGCATGCAACAATTAGCTATACATGTAATTACTATACTCAACTAATACTTGCCCACCCCAGTGTGCCTATTAAGATGTAAAGGGCCGCAAGTCTAAGATCCACTCAAATCTGGATACTGATGCATTTTAGTATGCATGTGCAGTATGTGTATATTTACATCACAAAAATTTACATGTCCAATTCTAAATGAGGCACAGTATGCGCATATAGGGTCAATTGAGGTCATCAGAGAGCAAATCTCTGAACGTAGGTCATGATCCAACATATGATAAGGCATATTATTCTGCTTTAGGTGAAAACATTTGATAAACCAGATGGCAGTTCCAAAAAATACAAATAGATAAGTTAACAGTGCATCTAGCATTGTTGTACTTGTTGATAGTGATGAGGGTGATGATGCTGTACATGTTGATCACTATGAGACTGAAGCTGCATGTGTTGCAGCTGCATTTTAAATTGAAAATTATAAGTTCTCAGTTTTCGTCACATAATGTGGATAATAATTCCACTGTAAAAAATTCAAACCAGACAGAATTTTTTAATGAAATCAGTGGTGGTAAATGTATTATACAAATTTTGCACCAGTTACTTAGACTGCAATAATATGTGCTATTTTATTAAATCAATCATAATTCTTTTACTCCCTCTGTAGCAGTTACTTAGGCTGCAGTCAGGTGCTTTTTTATTGATTGTGCATACCTTTTATGATTTTGTGGGTGTACATTGCAAGAATTTTTTTGCTAATTTTTTTTTTTTTAAATCCAGTATTTTTATTGAAATTTTTCTAAGATATAAACATACTAAACAACAAAAAGAAAACAAAAAACAATCGCATACATATCAGAATTAAATGACGGAATTTACAAGATTACATTAAAGCATAATAATAATAAATGTGCTATATTCATTCAGGATCATACATCGTAAATGCTTATACATAAGTATGTTACACATGCAGGTTTTATTACATGGACTCAGATACTTATTATAAGAACTGCGGTAGCCATACATTTAAGTAGATAGAGCATCTGTACTAGATGACATAGGATAGAATGGAGACTCTAACCATCTGTACCATATATTCTCAAATTCCTTCAGAGCCTGTCTGCTAGTATAAACAAATCTCTCGTGCCTTATGGTGGTATTGACCAGTGCCTTCCAATTTTTAACCGTGGGACTCGTCTGGGTCAACCACAGCCTCGCTATACAGACCTTAGCCAACATCTATTTACTGTATTACAGCTTACGCAAGTAGCGTAGCGCATGCGCAATGCGCTACGTTAATTGCGTAAGCGCTAAATACAGTAATATGTGATTTCCCCACTAGCGTGGGAAAATGCCATAATACAGTACTTAGCTCTTACGCAAACAGCATAAGAGCATTGCGGAACGGACCTCCTACTAGGTAGGAGGTGTTTGCAGCGGCTCCTGGCTTTTTATTTTATTTACTTCAATCAAGACTAAAGATTCGGGATATTACAAATATGTGCCCCTTCTGGGTGAAGTGTTCCAGTTGGCAAAGATTCGTTTATGGAGGTACAAATGGCTGGGACTGGGGCAAGCCGGCAAGATGAATGTACAAATAATAAGGGACATTGGATCAAGAAAGAAGACATCATTGGTAAGTATTTGTTTTTTTTTATTTTTATTAAATAGTTGTGGTTAAAAAGAGGGTGGTTAGTGTCTTTATTGTGGGGTTTTTATTTTTAATAAATATGTGTGGTTTGTATGAGGGTGTTGTTGTTTTGTTAACTTTTTTCTTTGTGGAACTACAGGGCCCAGCAAGCCAGGAATGTCAGGGCATGTTGGCACTTGTGGTTCTCCAAGTGCCAACATGCCCTGGCTGCCGTGGGTATGCTGGTGCTTGCAGTTATACAAGCACCAGCATGGCCACACTGTTTTTGGCAACCTGGCTGGCTGGGACTTGCAGTTCCACAAACAAAATTGGTGTCAGTTTATTTTTTTTAACCATTTACCGCCGTATTACCCTACTACCCACAGCCCAGGGGTAGTAGGAAGAGCCCTAGTGCTATCAGCACTGGGCTGGTTCTTTCTAGGGGGGGGCCCGCTCGTTTTTTTCAGCGGACCCCACTCCCTAGGGAATCCAGCCCGGCGCTGAACAGTCTAGGGTTGGTTAGTCATTATGGCAGGGGGACCCCTGCCGCGCATCCCCCTGCTATAGTGCCGCCAACCCTGGCTGGTTTGCCTAGTGCTGGTAAAGTGAAAATCAGGGGAACCCCATGCAAAATTTTTCCCCGATTTTCACGGGACCAGCACTAGTCAGGCAGCACTAGGGTTAAGCATAAATAGCAGGGGTACCCCACGCTTTTTTTTTTTTTAACTTTGATCTGTTCTTTACAGTTTTTACAGCTGCCAGAGCTCCGGCAGCTGTATGACAGGGCAGTGTAACAGTGATGTGTTTACAACTCACTGTTACAACACAGGAGAGTTTGCCAAACACAGGAGAGTTAGCTAAACTCGGGAGTATTTACATCGCTCAAAATCGCCAGAGATGACCAGCGATTTTGAACATGAGTGTCAAAATCGCAGCTTGATACATTTCCATTTTTTTAAAAAAAAATTGCGGGTAAACACCCACGATTTGCCGCGATTTCAACACGATGGCAAGCTCGCAGCTTGATACATTTACCCCCTGGTTGTGTTTATATGCATATGTGGATGTACATATGCTTGAAGTAAACTTGTTACATATGCTACAGTTGCAGAGCTGGACTCATCTCAATGTCTGCTAATCAGTGAAAATATGCCACTTTTATGACTGGCTTTTTATAGTATAAATTGCGCCCAACTCAGCATCGGGCCGCTAATATTTAGTGTTTGCTTATATTACAATGTCTGTTAAGAATTATATAGAATAATTAGAGTTGTACAAGAGTTAAACAAGAGGTAAAGAAGAAGAGAACACTCTACCTGGATACACTGCTACTGTAGAAAAACATCATATACAATGGCTGTTACCTTCCCCATCATGCACCTGCTTTGTGCACTGCCCAGACGCTCCCTTTTAAACCGTTTACAAGCCATGTTTCCTACAGCTACTTTATCACTATATTCATGTTCCTAACTTTATTTTTGCTGCTGTTTGTGACCTCACTTTCAACTAGAAATGCTCTGGCTCAGTTTTCCAAAAACCAAGCCCAACCGAATATTGCAGATCCGAGTATGAAGCCGGCTTGGTGCTTTCACGTACCCCTGGAACTGAAAATGAGGCAAATCCTCATTGTTGCATCATCGGATCTTGCGAGTTTTGGACTGTTTATTCACAGAGAGACACAGAAGGGGTAGCAGGGTTTTTTGCAGTCTCCTGTGCAGTTGGGCAGCGTGATTAACGAAAGAGAAAGAGGAGGGCTAACAGTGTTCTTAAAATTCTCCAGTGACATTGTACTGTGCCATAGCTCACACAGAGACAGGATAGGTGGCAGTGTTCTTGCCAATCTACAGTCTATGTGCCATTGCTCATGGTCAGAGCTGAAACAGAAATAATAAGGCTGGCATTGTTCTTAAAAATCTCCAGTCACATTGCTCTGTGCCATTGATATGGATTCACATCAGTCCACAGAAGACCAGGAGCATCAAGCAGCTACTGGCACTAGTTATGATGCTATTAAAATCTTTACATCCTCTGCTAAAGTCTATGTTAAAGTGTATAGTGTTTTTAAGTCAGGGAAACAAAAATGTAAAAAACACCTTTTACCTTGGTAAAGAAAAAACACCTGTAAGTTAGTTGCTGAAAAAAATAAAATTGCCAACATGCTATTCTACACACGCAGTGGCAAGGAAAGAATCAGGCCTTCGCCTTTCTGTATGAATGCTAGTTCTGCAACTGTCGTTGAGGCATCTTCTTCTAAGGTCAGTCATGATGATGCAAGACCTTGTCATTCTGATTCAAAAAGAGGTGCCCAAATACTTTTAAGTGAAAAAGCCGAGCTGGAAGAAAACAGTAAGGCAATAGAAGAAACTGTATGTTTCAGATTCAGAAATGACACAAATCCCTGAGGAGAGTCTATCCACGAGTGCTATGTGTAAGCCTGAGCTTTCTGATACTGTACTCATAAAGAAGCCTCCTTTCAGCATTTTTGCAGATGTGGGGATGAGCAGCCCAAATGTAGCCGGGGATACACAAATTGAGGATGCCACTTTGGAATTGCAACAGGATGAGGGGTATATTTGACGACGGCGCTAATGAGGATGTTGATGACAATGATTTTGCTTGTGTAAGTTCTGCATCAGTGGAAGCAATTCTTGCCAGTGATAAGAAGAAGGCCACTGTCATGACCACCAAATAATCCACCTCTTATGTGTAGAATTACTTTTACCCAAATCCTGACAACAGTTGTCTAGCCATTTGTAGCATTTGTGTCACGGAACCTGAGTTTGGAATAGACCTCGAAGCACTGCTCAGGATAGACTTACCCCCAAAGAGGTGCGAAGTCTAACAGTGGAGAGGAATTCACCAGGGATCCCTGCAAGGGAATATGGACATAGCTGCTCTCTAGCCACAGATCATGGTCCTCTAAGGGAGAATGGAGCAGGGTGAGATGGAACCATGGACTGGAGAAGGGCTGCTGGATGGTAAGTACAGAGGTTCAGGAGAATGGCAGGTAAGTCTGGAGGATCCGAGAGGACCCGGCACTTGACGAACATAAATACACAACAGTGGACCAAGGTGCTGAGGACCTTGAAAGTGAATGCCTGAGAATGGGACTGACTATGAGGCACGAGGTTCCTGCAATAATACCACAGGTGTTGATCGTGGAACAGATAACACAGGATACCGACTGAGAGGGGGTGAACTGCAGAGAACTGATGCACTGAGATCTCTGGAAGGCAAATAGCTTGAGAATGGGACCGATGATGAGCCACAAAGTTCTAATAATATCACAGGTCTTGATTGTGGAACAGATAATACAGGATACCGACTGAGAAGTGGTGAACTGCTGAGAACTGATGCACTGAGATCCCTAGAAAGCGAATAGCTTGAGAACGGGGTCGATGAGGCACTAGGATCTGCAATAATGCCACTGATCTTGATTGTGGAATATGTAATACAGGATACCGACTGAGAGGTGGTGAACTGCAGAGAACTGATGTACTGGGATCCCTGGAAAGTGAATAGTTTGAGAACGGGATCGATGATGAGGCACGAGGTTCTGCAATAATTTCACTGGTCTTGATCGTTGAGCAGGTAACACAGGATACCGGTCTTCAGAAAGTAGCCAGTGAGAACAGTGTCCTCACAGGTAAGGAGACCTAAAGATCTGGCACTTTAGTAAGAAGGCAGGTGCATTAAATAGAAAGGGCTTACAGGCAATTAGAAAATCAAGTGAATGCAGGGAGTTTTGAAAAGACCAGGGGGTAAATGTATCAAGGTCCAATTTTTTCAGCGTGTTAAAATCGCGGCAAATCGTGGGTGATAACCTGTGATTTTAGTCCAAAATTTCTCAAATGTATGAAGCTGCGATTTTTACCCTGATCTTCAAAATCGCTGGTCATCTCTGGCGATTTGCTGCGATGTAAAACACTCCAGTGTTAGCTAACTCTCCTGTGTTGTAGCAGCGTGTTGTATAAACACATCACTGTTACACTGCCTTGTCATACTGTCGGAGCTCCGGCAGCTGTTAATACTGTAAAGAATAGATAAAAGTTGTTTTAAAAAAAGCGTGGGGTACCCCCTCTATTCAGTATTAACCCTAGTGCTGCCAGACTACTGCTGGTTCCGTGAAAATCAGGGCCCCCTTGTTGATAGAAGTCTTCTTTGCTTCAGCCAGACTTCTATCAACAAGGGGGTCCTCCTGGCTGAAAACTGCTAGCAACAAGGGGGGCTTTGTGCCCAAGAAGAACAGAAGAGATTTCAAGCAGGGACTTTTGGATACAAATACTTTGGTGACATTACAAGCAGGGACTTTGGATCTACAAATTTATTTTGGACTTTTCAAGCAGGGACTTTGGATCTACAAATTTATTTTGGACTTTTCAAGCAGGGATTTTGGATCTACAAATTTATTTTGGACTTTTCAAGCAGGGACTTTGGATCTACAAATTTATTTTGGACTTTTCAAGCAGGGACTTTGGATCTACAAATTTATTTTGGACTTTTCAAGCAGGGATTTTGGATACAAATTTATTTTGGACTTGGGTGACAGCCATTTTTGGTTTAAAAGCTGCTGACGACAGATGAAAACATCTGTGGTAAGTATAGGGTGTTTATTATTTTTAATAAAAATATATGGTATCCATGAGGGTGTTTACTGTCTTTATTATGGGTTTATTATTTCTATTAAATCTTAGTGGTTTAAATGAGGGTGTTGTGATTTTATAAACATTTTCTTTTGTGAAACTACAGGTCCCAGGCAGTCGTGAGTGTCAAGGCATGTTGGCACTTGTGGTTCTCCAAGTGCCAGGTGCCCTGGCTGCCATGGCTATGCTGGTGCTTGTAGTTATACAAGTATCAGCATGCCCACACTATTAATGACACCTGGACTGGCTGGGACAAAACAAAATGGCATCCGTTTATTTTATTCAACTATAATCGCTATTATTACCTTTCACCCACCGCCCAGGGGTGTAGGAAGAGCCCTAGTGCTATCAGCACTGGGCTGGGTGTCCCTGGGGGGAGGAAGGGGGGCACTAGTTTTTTTTTGGCCGACTCCACTCCCTAGAGAATCCAGCCCAGTGCTGAATAGCCTGGGGTTGGTCGTCATTATGGCAGGGGGACCCCTGCCACGTGTCCCCCTGTTTTAGTGCCACCAACCCCGGCTAGTTTGCCTAGTGCTGGTTCCGTGAAAATCGGTGGGGGGGGACCCCATGCAAATTTTTTCCCCGATTTTCATGGAACCAGCAGTAGTGTGGCAGCACTAGGGTTAATACTGAATAGAGAGGGAACCCTATTTTTTAGAAATTTTTCTATTTATTCTTCAGCTTTAACAGCTAACGGAGCACCGGCATTATGACAGGGCAGTGTAACAGTGATGTGTTTATACAACACGCTGCTAGCAAGCAAATCCAAATGATGATCGAGGATTATTTTAACAACAGCGTTAAAATAGACACATCAGAGTGTCCCTTTACATACTGGGAGAAAAAAAATGCAATTTGGAGACCCATTGTAAGAGACTTACCTGACCCTCGCTCCTGTTCTCCATTGCAGCCGCTACTCTGGTCTTCCGGGCGGCGCCGCTGGCTGAGTTAGGGAATTTCAATTCCTTTCCCCTATATCTTGCATGCTCTGACACACTGCCTATGTCAGAGCAACAAATTATAGCTTGGTGTCTGGCTCGCTCTCTGTGTATCCTGTACTGCTTTCTGGTGATTCTCTGTGTATGACCTCTGGCTCGTTAGACCACTGCTTCTGTATTACTCTACCACCTGTGCTCCCATGTATCCGACCCGGCTATTCTAATTGATTACTCTACTGCCCGTGCTCCTGTATGTCCAACCTGGCTATTCTTATTGACTATTCCACTGTTTGTGTTCCTGTGTATCCGACTCAGCTCTCCACATTGACTACTCTGCTGCCTGTGCTCTTGTGTATCTGACCTGGCTATTCATACTGACTACTCTGCTGCATGTGCTTCTGTGTATCCGACCCAGCTATTATTATCGTCCATTCTGCTGTCTTAGTATCAGTGTATCCGACTCTGTGACTCTCCTGGATGTGGTATCTCTTCAGTGTATCCGACCCGGTGTTCCGCTGAGACGTGATGGTATTCTTTTGATGTGCTGATCTACCACAGCTAAACTATCCTGCCGTGCTATACCACTACAGTGTCAGCCTCTCACCTATTACGTCAGCGGGCTAAACTAAGGGGCACTACCTCGCATTGCAGAGGTTCTTGGTGAACACCAGAGATCTGTTAGACTCCGCACTTTGGGGAGGCCTGTGATAACACTGACTAATAGGAGTCTCCCGTGAGACATAACACGAATGTACAAACTCACTTTGCAATACTTAAGCTGGCCACCCTCCAGTGTGTACTCAGAAAGAGTTTTCAGCACAGCCAGGAACCTTGTCAGTGATTGGCATAGGTGACTACTTCCTAAAAATGTGGAAAAGATGATGTTCATCAAAGTGATCTACAAATTCCACGAGGAATGCCTTTACCGCCAATTATATCAATGTACAGAGACTTCTGTAACGGTGGATTCCAGCCGGGATGAATTAATATTGTGTAAGGATGATGTGCACACTGATGAGGATGAGGATGAGGCCGAGGATGATGACAACAGCATCTTGCCACTGTAGAGTTCCTTCACAGGACTGTTAGCTTAGCTGCCTTAAGCCCATTGTTGGTTTGTTTTGTTGAAGTCCTTATCGCTGAAGTGCTTGGTTTGTTAAAGTGTGCATGTCTTTTATAAGATCCAACATAAGGGTGGGTGGGAGGGTCCAAGGACAATTCCATCTTGTATCACTTTTCTTTTGTGCCACAGTTGTGTGGGATTGTTCCTATATGTGAGTGTTAGGTCTGACAGCAAATATCATAAACTTGTAGAACAGGCAAAAAGTGTTGGGAGCAAAGACTGGTGACAGTACAAAAGAAAATTGGTTTGTGAAACCTCAGATTTTTACCATGCTGCAGTCTGCAAAACCATTATATGGACAGTATTCCACTTCATCTGGGGCTACAAAGTGTGTAGAGTAAAGTGGGCAGTTATGTACAAGGAACACCTCAAAAGCGGGAAAGGGATTCCATATATCCCCACTATGTTGTGAGCCTTGTAACTTCATCTGAAGGACTTTGCTTGAGAAACACATCAGCTCTACTGCAAACTCCATGTATCACTTTTTCCGCCTGCTCCTTTGAAGGGTCCTTTGCTGGGACAAAAGGACAGCTCCTTCCCTTACAAGTGGACTACTCCCTGATTATACCTGGATGTTGGACAATTTGTGAGGGAGCACCATCTGGAAGGGAGTTAAATTAGAATTGTGGAAGCCCAAAACTATCCACAAGCTCATCAGAGCAAAGAACATGATATAGACTGTTCCAGGGTTACCTGCAGCATCTGCAATACATGTTTTGGAGAATGTGGCCTCTAAGAGGCTGACTAATAGACATAAAGACTTAGCATGGATGGCTATCCAAGGAGATTTCCCTCTCAGGACATTCATGCACTCCCCGAACCTGTGCAGATATGTTCACTGTCCCTGGTGCATTGTCACCAGGGAAACATATCAGCATATCTTTTGAGACAGCACCTATGCACAGGCACTGTTGGATGTCGTGGAACAAGAACTCAGAGACAGTGTGCCCACAACTTGCCATTCAACATTTTATTTACTGGGACCCACACTGCCAGGAATTGCCTCCATTTTAAAAGAAAGCTGTCCATCCAGGACTATTGCAGGCTTACCCATAGCCTGCTTAAAGATTATAGAAACATAGACAGTCCTGAGGAAGAAGAATAGGACTAGATTCTTCTCCTTTTCCCCCTTTTTACCGTATGTGTGTTAGTAGTCGCGGTGGCCGCGGGCACCGCCGTGACCCTCTGAGTCCTCTTCCGGGCGTCCAGGCCTTCGATTTGATGACCGGGATGTCACTTCCTGTATCTTCATCCCGGTTGCCTAGACAACAACCGGGATGCTAGGGAGCTCCTGGCGGCCAGCTGTCAAACAGCCGCGTGCGTGTGCACAGGGGAAGACGAAGTCAGCCGTTCAAGGCTGGGTTTGATCAGCCAATCAAGGCTGATTAAGAAGTTAAGTTTACCGCTGGCACTCTGCCTATTCCATTGGCTGCAGACTCTGCATATTAATTATACTGCAGCTGAGGACACATTCTGGACTGTGTTCTGATTGGCCATCTGTACTATTTAAGGCAGTGAGGGCTGAGCCTCACTGCCGGTTATAGCGTCCTGTTCCAGTACTGCTGCCTGCTATTTTGTTCCTGTGTTTGGTGTTTAACCTGAGATTGATTACCCGTGTATGACCCTTGCCTGTTCCTGGACTCTGATCCTGTGCTTCTGACCCTGATCTATTGCCTGAACCCGGATTCTGAACCTCTGCTAGTGACCCTGATCTTACGCCTGCCACTGGATCCTGAAACTGTGCCTGTGACCTTGACCTTTCTGCCTACACCTGACATATGCTCTGGTACCCTGCCCAGTCTGCAGACATCTGGCCTGTCGCTACTCAGTGTGCAACCTCCTATACCTGTGCGCTACCGTGTAAGCATTAACTCATACTACTCTGAGCATAAGACCTGGGGGCATCTGAGTACCTGTGAGCACAACCAGTCTCTACCTCTTCTACCTGTTCTATGAGTTTATGCCACACTGGTGGCCATAACAACGTGTCTGTTTATTTGGTAAAGCTTTTGACCTGTGACTTCCCCTTCTCCTCCCCCCCATCCAATTTCCCCATCACCCTGTTTTAAGCTTTGTTGAATGTCTTGAATTTATTAATTTATTTATGCATTCTGCCCTTATATGTGTCTGTCTATCAATAAAGCTACAGGCTTGTTCCCCTACACCCCCCACACCCTGCTTTACCCCTTTCACCTACCTCCCTCTCACTTCCATTGCTTGTTGAAACTGTTGTCTAGTTAAAGTGATGCAAGTGCAGTACTTGATGTATAGTGTAGAATGTCATATCTTGTGCCATATGTCTTGTACTGTACTATAAAGCATGTTTGATTTATGTTTCATGGTATATTGTGCTGTCAGCTGCTTTGCGACGCAGTACACTTGAACTAAATTTCTTATGTTTGTTTCTTTTGTATCTTTATGGAAAAAAGGTTAAATTTTTCAACCAAAAATACATGGTGGTTTGAACTGCATGTGCATATGCATTGGTGGTCAGCATCTATTGCCTGTAAGTTATTCCGTTCAACTACCTGTTGGCAGCTCTTATAATGATCATGAGTTGCATGTATTCAGATCCAACCAATGCTGGTTGAATGAAATACAACTAAGGTGGAGGGACAACCAGTGGCAGAACTACCATTGGTGTGGCAGGTGCCATGCACCAGGACCCATGGAGATAATGGGGCTTGCTGCATGGCAGATGCAAAGGGTCAGGGACCCAGGTTCCCTCCTCCCTGCATCCTGCACTGGGGCCCACAGCTCGCTAGTTCTGCCTCTGGGGACAACATAGCGTGACTGCCTGTATTAATCAGAATTTTTAGTTGAATGTCAGTTTGATGCATGACCTAATACCTGAAAAGAAGTTAGACATTACTAATAATAAGGCTTGTTGTATGAACTTGCCTCTGTGATCAAGTTTTCCGAGATCTGATTTGTTTTTCATAGATGTCTGGATCCAAGAAAGTGCCCTGGGCTGCTTTTTCTATAGGTGTTTTTGACAATCCACCCTCTACAAATACTTTGTAATACATCCACTGTACAGTAGACATGTAGCTTCTTGTGTAGAACATAGTGTGTAGTACATAGTTTGTTATGTTTGGAATGAATATTCACTTTGCTCTTTGTCTTGGATCAGCACAGACATGTAAAAGTATGAATATGTCTTATTTATTTAGGATTGCTATATTGCAACCACCGATTTTATGATACATAAAATGAAAATAAATACATTATTGAGTTAAAGGGATAAATGTAAGTGGGAATGGGGAAACAGTAAAGGTGTATGGTAAAGTTTTGCAAAAGCATTTTAAATCTAAAGAACCAGGTTAAGAACCAAACTTGTTATTCCTATTTTGTACCATCTGATCCTCAGCAATTACAAATTTGCTTCTCAAAGGGGCCTATTTATTAAATTGCCACTTATTGTGGACATTAAAAAAATACCTTTCACTACATTTTATGAAAATGTTATTGTTTGGAAGCGAGTTATTCAGAGCTATAAAAGTTACATATCACTCTGGAGTCACCAATTCTGCTATACTAAGTATGTGCAATCCCAGCGAATGCATGAAATTAGAAGCCCTCTTTTAACTTCCAGTTCCACTGATGTTACAATAAAAAGCTTTCTTATTTTTTCAAAGAATCTTTTATACATACAAAAATAGTGATGCATAGAATATATACTTTTATTACATCTACCTTTTTACCTCTCAGAGAATTACATTTTATAGGGGTTATCGACACAGCCCTATGCATTTAAATTATATCAGTATAGAAATAAACAATTTATTTATGCTTGAAATAAAATCAAAATATGTAATTTCTATATACTGTATGTATTCTGATATGCAACCTATGTGTAACTTCTCTGTTTAAAACAAATCTTAGAACAATTAAAATCTGCCTTTTCTATATATGTATGCTCTTTTGCTTTAGCTATATACTCACAATTGTTACGCAATTATTATTCCCAAGCTAAAGCTGTGGTCATTGATGCACATTTTATAACTCTCCAATAGCAAGCTCTTATTAACCTAAATCTCAACACTTGATTTGCTTTAATTAGCTACCCAACCAGCTTATATGTGTCTGTTTTTCATAATGAGCCTAACTATATTTTTGAAACACTCTAGGGGAACAATTTTTATCACAAAATCTAGAAAATTCACAGTTACAAAATCACAGTTTAACAACCAGTGACCAAGTTATAAGGACTAGAAACAATAAACCTACAGAATCTGCTCATGTCTCTATCTGGACAATTAAAAGCAAATAAACAAGAAAGATAATGCGCTATTGATCTTTCACTGGACAAGATAAACGTAATTAGAAAAATCACAATACTTGTCAACAAGATGGTCCGATGGAAATAATACAGTAGAAAATAATAGTGCAACACTATTAAAACATTGGCAATAAAATAAAACTAAATAATGATATTGAAATATTTATTATGATCCAAACGACAATGAGGCTGGTGGTTCCTCTTATGTGGTTACACTTAGAAAAGCACCCTTGTGTTGTAACATTCAAATACAAGATCTTGTAAAGAAATACCTCCTAATGTGTGTGTCCCCTATAGGTGATTCACTTACTAGACATATTCTTGTGGTTGTCACAAAACTCAATCTTTAAATGATTTTCCAGTAGTCATCTTAAGATGGGGGAACAGCAGAAAACTTGCATTCACCACTCCGAGTGTATGAATCCAAAAAATGAAAACAAAAATATATCTAGTGCAATACGTTGCAACGCTCAAAAGGAGAGCTACAATCAATTATGGGCTATCAATATTGTTACATATGATGTTTCTCTTTTATTGTTATTTTTATATATATATATATATATATATATATATATATATATATATATGTATATAGATATATATATAAATTATTATTATTTTTTTATTACATAAATAAAATATAATTATAATAAAGATAATAGAATGGTATTAATGCTGCTACTACTGTCCATACTAATATAAAAAAATAATTAAATTTAAAATATAAAATTAAACGATAATGCTTTTCTTCATGAGAAGACAACTGGTGTCTGGCTGGTCATAATCATTTTGGGATATGTATTAAAATATCTATTTTTTTCTGAAAAGTCAAGAATTTCCAATTGTGACTTGCAAGGATAGCCTACATCGCAGTCAGTCAGCATTGTGAATATTGAAAAGCCAGCAAGCATGAGGACAGCAAGTTCACAAAATCCAAGTTGTTGGTCCTCAGAAGAGACACAGAGAGGTACATTGCCAGTGAAATACTTGACTCAAATGCCCTAAAAGCCTAGGCATACCAGCCAGTAAAACGCTGCTGAATGAACTGGGGACACTACATTTCAACAGCCAAATTTAGCAGCTGGGGATTGACTTCAGGAGGTGGCAGCCAAGCACCTCAATTGTGTTCGCGAGAATATGAATAGGTATAAGTTAACACCTATTTTGAATGAACATATTTTTAATATTTAAAATATGTCAAATAGGCCAATATGCTAGATAACTTTTTAATGTGGTATTTCAAATAATTCCTGATACTTATATGCCCCAAGCATCACCAAAAACCCCAAATGTGCTATGTAATATTTATTTTGAATTGTACATTTGAAAGTTTTTAAAAATATATCAGAAATATTGATTTTTAAATATTTATTTGAAAATTGCATTTATGTTTAACCCCCTTTTAATATTTGAACAAGTTGCTATCTAAACTATGCAACCATCAAAATATATGTGCAATGTGATGATTTTCCTACAACAGCACATTACTTAATGTGTTAACATGGACTGTTAACTGTTTTAAAAAATTATATTGTATGGTAATAATTTAGGAACAGTATTTATGCCATAAAGTTAATCACATTACTGTAAGATAATCTGCATTTTAAATATCATAAATGGTATGAGATATTTTTTAAAAAATGTTGTTGTTAATGGACAAAGTGTTGAAATTGGGAATGCAAATAATTTTGGATATATTTGTGAAACACCCAAAGTGTATTTTTGAAATTTTGCGCACATACATGTTGGGCCTGATTCATTAAGAAGAGTTGATAAAAAAAAAATGAGTAACTTTGAACCTTGGCAAAAGCGTGTTACATTGGAGGGGAGGTAAATTTAAAATGTGAGGACAGATTTATAATTGTCTTAGATCAATTTAATGTCTGTTTAAAAATAAAGCTATCAAGTATTTGCAGCCTATATGAAAAAACAGCCAGTAATATCCTTATATACAAAAAATAAACCCAATAAACCCAAAATCCCTGTTCCATTGCAACAGGATTTTGCCAAGGTTCAAAGTTACTCATTTTTTTGCCTTGTTTCCTTTCAGGCCAGTTGACTTTTCTTAAGTAATTTTTACCAGCTAGGAAGAGGCCAGGAGGGGAGTCAGGAGGAGGCCCTGGTTCATGACAGGAAAGAGCCAGGAAGAAACCCAAATTAAGATTGCATAACCCAGAATCTGGTATTCCATAAAAAAAATTGTTTTAAAAAAACAGTAAAATAAAATGAGAAAAATCCAATAGACACTACTCCCTTCTTATCCTTCTTGACCTCTCTGCTGCCTTCGATACCGTCGACCACGCACTCCTTTTGCAAACTCTCAAATCTTTAGGCCTATGTAACACTGTCCTCTCCTGGTTTTCCTCTTACCTCACCAACCGCTCCTTCTTAGTCTCTATTCATGATTCTACATCACCCCTCTTCCCCAACCCATTGGCGTTCCTCAAGGCTCCGTTCTTGGCCCCCTGCTTTTCTCCCTCTACACCTCCTCCCTTGGTGTCCTCATCCACTCCTTTGGCCTCCAGTACCACCTCTATGCTGATGATACCCAAATCTATCTTTCATCCCCTGACCTCTCCCCTTCCCTTCTGTCTCGAGTCTCCTCCTGTCTCTCGGCCATCTCATCTTGGATGTCCCAACGCTTCCTTAAACTCAATATTTCCAAGACCGAGCTTATAGTCTTCCCCCCTGCCAGGACTCTCCCAGCTCCCCCCTCTCTATTTCTGTTAATAACACTACCCTCGTTTCTGTCCCCCAAGGCATCGGCCTTGGAGGACAGTCATCCTTGATTCCTCCCTCTCATTTAAGCCTCACATTCTGTCCCTCTCAAAATCCTGCTACTTCCACCTTCGGAATATATCTAAGATACATCCCTTCCTCACCACGGAAGTCACAAAAACCCTTGTTCACTCGCTTGTTATCTCTCGCCTTGACTACTGTAACGTTATTCTCTCTGGCCTACCTGATTCTCACCTTGATCCTCTTAAGTCTATCCTCAATGCTGCTGCCCGCCTCATTTTTCTTTCCCACCGCTCTATCTCTGCGGTCTCCCTCCAACAGTCACTACATTGGCTCCCCATACCCTACAGAATTAAATTTAAACTCCTCACCCTCACCTTTAAAGCTCTTAGTCAATCTTCCCCTCCCTACATCTCCAATCTCATCTCTACCTACACTCCTACCCGCCCCCTCCGCTCTGCCTCTGACCGCTGCCTCACTACTTTACTGATCACTTCCTCTCACTCTCGTCTTCAGGACTTTGCCCGGGCTGCTCCCCTGCTGTGGAACGATCTTCCACGTTCCATCAGGTTAGCATCTACTCTCAATGGCTTCAAGTGTGCCCTTGAGACTCATTTCTTTATTCAAGTCTATCAGTCCTCCTAACTTCCTTGTCCTGACTCTCTCTCCCAGTTAGTACCACCCTTTTTGTGTCTCCCCCTTCCCTTTAGGTTGTAAGCTCTCATGAGCAGGGTCCTCTCTCCTTGTGTGCTACTTCTACTGTTCCTTCACCCTCTGTACCTCTTGGCCTGCTTCGCTAGCCCTGTTTTCCCTGTTTTCTTAAGCTTCGGCCTTCTTCTTGCTGATTTCTACCATCCCTTTCACTATCTGTCAGATATAATCTGATTTGCTTTACCCTGTCACCTGTGTTTCTATATATTTGTGTATCATGTTGTGTCTTGGTTCTGTTTTCTGTATATGTAATGTACGGCACTGCGGACCCTTTGTGGCGCCTTATAAGTCAAAGATAATAATAATAATAATAATAATAATAATAATAATAATAATAATAATAATACTGAACCTATGCAAAAACCCCAACTATCAACAATGAAGACACATTTAGTTAGTGTAAAGAAATTATTTATTTGCAACAATTACATTGGCCCTTTTCTCATCCACAGATGCAGAGTTAAATTTAAATTACATTTAATTTAAAGTTAATTTGTTCCTTTTATTTTATATCTTTTACATATGCAGCATCAGCCCATATATACATATTTATTACTTCTACACATACCAGAACATTGCCTATTTTGTAAGAACATGTATAATTGCAGTTTACCAAATAGCTTAGTTTAACTTATTTGGAAGCAGAAACATAGAATTTCATGGCAAAAAAATAATATACAGATCCACCATCTCTGCCCTTTGTTGTGAGTGTATTTGTTGTTGTTTTAGTTTTTGTGTTTTTTTATTGTACATCTAATTTTTTATATAATATATATATTATTTCCATGCATTATGGAATTTTCTATACTGTATGAATTCCCACAATGCATTCTTCCTGCTATTCATTTCCCTTCCTATACATCCAAGTATTCTGATGACTTTTACCACTACATTACTACACTGTTTGCTTACCAACTCATCTGAATCTGTGTCATGGAACTCTACTTGCTATTCTCCAATTACCTGGAATTACACCTGGGGAGCAGCAATTAGTTAAAAAGTCTGATAAATGGCGCTGCAAGCAATACTCTAATTTCTTTTAATACTCTTAGATATATACCATTTGGACATAATAAGCCTGATTCATCAAGGAGCGCAAATGCCGATATGTGATGTATTTTGCGTAAAATCGCATGGCGCATTCATGAAACTTTGCATACACAAGTGAACACTGCAACATCCAATTCATCTTCCAGTGCGAAAAACCATTACTACAGTTTACGATTTCAAGGGCTAAATAGGGCGGGGGATGGCGCCTATGCACGTAGTCAATATGCAGTAAGGGCCGCGTGCCAGGCTTGAGCGCACAAAACAGCATCCAATTTAAACTCTGGGCATCTGAAAGTTAAGTGATTTTCAGTCATATCACTTGCATCAGCTACAGGGCTAGTGTAAGTGCCGATTACTAGTGATGAAGGCTGTGTATGCATGCTTGAATATGAATTATATGAATATGAATTGAATGATAAAACTATCATCCATGCTCTCATCATCTCCCGCATCGATTACTGCAACCTTCTCCTTACTGGCCTCACCCACTCCCACCTTGCCCCCCTCCACTCTATACTCTATGCGGCTGCAAGATTCATCTTCCTCTCACGCCGCTCCTCCTCCGCCTCCCCTCTCTATCTTGCCTTACACTGGCTCCCCTTCCCCTACAGAATCCTTTTTAAACTCCTTACCACCACTTACAAGGCTCTCTCCCAGTCTACTGCCCCTTATATCTCTAACCTCCTCTCCATTCACACTCCTGCCGCTCCCTGTGCTCGGCCAATGATCGCCTCCTCTCCTCCACGCTGATCACCTCTTCCCACTCTCGAATCCATGACTTGTCCCGTGCTGCCCCCCTTCACTGGAACGACCTCCCTCGCTCCATCTGTCTCTCTCCCAATCTGTGCTCCTTCAAACGGGCACTTAAAACTCACCTGTCCCTTAAGGCCTACCAACCATCCACTTAACCTCTCATCTCTTCTGCTCGTCCTCCCCTGACCCCTCTTCTCTCTCCCCTTTGCTTCACTGGCTCCCTTTTGTGCCTGACTTTGTTTACCCTCCCTTAGTATGTAAGCTCCTATGAGCAGGGCCCTCTTCCCTCCTGTCTCCATATCTGTTCTTTCGCTCCGTCTCTACTGTATTTGCCTGCCAGGAGTTTCTGAAGTATTGGTACTTTGTGTTTATTGTTCTGTACTGTTTTACCCTGTATAGTCTACTGTTTGTACCGTGTACGGTGCTGCGGAAACCTTGTGGCGCCCTACAAATAAACAATAATAATAATAATAATAATAATTAGACCATGTGTTTGCAAAAAGGAGCTGCTGTAAAAATTAGTTTTATGTATAGTAGACATTCCTAACATCCTAATAATTGTATTCTATGGGGGAAATATATATATATATATATATATATATATATATATATATATATATGTTTTGTCATTAATGACTATAGGCCTGATTCATTAAGGAAAGTACTCATTTGATGTTAGTTAATTTTCCTCATGGACAAAACCATGTTACAATGCAAGGTGAGCATATTAGTTTATTATTTTGCACATAAGTTAAATACTGGCTGTTTTTTCCTAGATCAAATTTAAATTTCGGTGTACAAATAAGCTGTCAAGTATTTGTGTGCTACATGAAAAACAGCCAGTATTTTAATTATGTGAAAAATAATAAGCTCATTTGCGCCCCTTGGATTGCAACATGGTTTTGTCCAGAAAACTTGAGTAAGAAAACTTACTCAATTTTTTGCTTAACTTTCCTTAATGAATCAGGCCCTATATTATTAAAAGGTGAGAATCATTTAATAGTTTTTTTCTACACATTCTTTTGTGACTTTATATTACTCATATGTATTGGATGTATCCTGGAGTATATTGTCTGATAGAGCAGAGTAGACGTAGACCCGTATTCATTAACAGACGTATCTTCAGATCCACTCCTTGCGTGCGTACGTAGGTGTGTATGCCATTACATTTGTTTTGCATTTGTAATGAATCTGGCCATTGACATTTCTACTCTTAATTTTGAGATTTCAAGTAACACCTATAGTAGGTCTATTTATTTCTACAGTACAATATTTTATATATTTCTCCTCTAGTGAATTTTCAACAGTAAATACAGGCAAAGATAGCTATTTAGGTCTGAATTTCCATTTCTTTTTCAAAATAGCCATCCCCTTCAGTTTTTAGCCATACTATCCCTCTCTTTTTGCCTTTCACTAATGTATCTAAAGAACATTTTGTCATCCACTTTTAATGGCTCTGATATTTTTTTTTCTTCTACGTGTATTTTAACATATTTTATTTTGTGTTTAGTCTCTTATAGACTGGCTGCATATGCTTTTAATTCGCCTCTGAGTTGGTCTGTCTATATTTCTTAAATGCAGTTTTGTTATCACTTATAACAACTGCCACATCCTTGGAGAATCATATTTGCTTTCTCTTCCTTTTAGTTTTAATAACATGCACATTTCAATGAGGGCTCATTCATACCTATCCACTGTTAATGCATTTTTCAGTTGCTAGTTGCTATCTATTTATCAAAATTGACCCTAGTCTTTCTCAGTGTGTGTGTGTGTGTGTGTATGTTAAGGAATTTAGATTGTAAGCTCCAACTGGACAGAGACTAATGTGATTGTGTTCTCTGTACAGCGCTGCGTAATTAGTGGCGCTATATAAATAGCTGATGATGATAATGATACCCAAAAGAATGACTTACATGTAGACAAAATAAATGCAGACATGAAAACAAAAAGGTATGGCTGACCCTGCTAATTAAAGAGTTTACATTCCAAGTGGAAGATGGCACAGTTGAAACAAGAGGAGTGAGTTTGGGTATCATCAGCATAGTGGTTGTACTTAAGGCTGGATGAGCAAATTAGTACCCCAAGACAAGAGGTGTACAATGAGGAAAGTAAATGGCCAAGAACAGAGCCTGTGGGAGCCAGAAGTAGACACACTAAAGGAGTGATTCGATAGGTAGGAAGTGTAAAGTAAAAAATAATTGGATGAAGGAGGTACATTAATAATTTCTGTACATTGCGATCAGTTTTGATGCAAATCATATGTAACGTAACTTTTCTATAAAATTTTATTTTGTTTTATATATCTAATAATCTTTTCATATAAAATATATGGTGGTGAACAAAGTGCTAAATAATGTTTCCAACATCTGAATTATATTGTGTTTGGTATCACTTTGCTTAGAATTTAATGAGAATGCTTCCAGTGCTATTTATGTGGCGTTCGCATTTAACGTACACTAGTTATGGATAATGCATTTTTTTTTTATTAAGGATCATTAAGAACCAGTTTGAACAAGTCTAGAGGCGGGAATAGGCTGTAAGGAGAGTTGGCAATCCTGAGAACAGTGACCAAAGGATTCCACCAATGCCACATCGAGTATCTGAGAGTGCAAGACCCCTCAGCCAATGAATGAAGACCTTACAATTTTAACTGTGTGTCACTGTGATGTCATTTCATCTACAACTGTACTGTGTATAAATGTAAGCTCTAGTTTTTGGAGACCAGAGTGTTTTGATTGAAGCTTGAGTTGGTGCCAACTACCCACGCGTATGTATATCAAACTTTGCCTTTGTCACGGGCACTAGGAGTCTTTACCCAGTATCACCCGCGGATGGTCTTATCAGAGCAGTAGAGTTGGTATATGATACTCTGGTGGCAGGGTGATAATGGAACTGGAAACAGCAGATGGTTAGAGAATGCTCAGAAAGTCTATGACTAGCAGCACTGGTAAACAATAGGTAACTGAACACGAGGATCCGGATGGACAAGGACACGTGAGGGTAGTCAGTGGTCTGCGCACGGCAAGTTGTACCACTGCTATAGTGAGAAAGAATGTCCAGGAGTAATAAGGAGGTGGAAGTCAGCGGTCTGCGTATAGCAAGTTGTACCGCTGTCTGCAGTGAAGGAATGGAATCCAGGTGAAGGTAACGGGGAAGTCAGTGGTCTGCGTGTAGCAAGTTGTACCACTGCTTATGTGAGAGGATATATGCAACTGGTGACACAGGGAAACAGGAATCAGTGGTTTGCCTCTAGCAAGTTGTACCACTGAATATATATGTGAGGAAGGACACGAGGAGATAAATGCAATGCAGAGTCTACACGGGTACACTGAACTTGATCCCACGTTGAACTGCACACAATAATAATAATGAATGAACAGCACTGCACAGATAAACAAAGTCACTAGAATAGTCTAGCAAAAGGAAACACAGTCAATAATAGCAATAGTCTCAGAGGATGGAAACTCCGGAGGAGAACAACTCAGTCCAGATGGATATGCAATACACCAGCACAGTCAATGAGAAGTATGCATACTGTGGTTCAGATGAGCAGGCTGTTAGAGATAGCTGCAGGGATACCTGAGCGGCAGGGAACTGACGAGATGAGAAGTCCTTGCAGAATGGAAGCGGCAGGTAGGTGCAGCGCACTGTAGGTAGGCAAGCAAGGATGACAAAATACTCAGGAAGCAGTAGTATATCGAATTGAACAGCAGGAGACCACGGGAGAGCTAAAGCGATGTAGCAGAGCTGGAAGCCGAGGAGCGTAGACTCGATGCTAACAGGCAAGTTGACACAAATGGACACACTGTAGAAGCAGTAGGCAGCGGGTCAACTGACGGCAGGTAGAATGCAGACTGGAGCGCTGAGACGAGCAGGACTCTGTAGACACGCTGAAGTAGCTAACAGGAATCAGCTGGAACAGTAGCGATGTAACACAGAAGAGTTGGAGAGATCTGTAACTTGTTAGACACACGGAGGCAGTGGATAGGAATCAGCTGCTGGAGTCACGATGAAACACAGGAGAGTTTGCAGTAATCTGTAACTGTAGATATACGGAGACAGCGGATAGGAATCAGCTGCTGGAGTCACGATGAAACACAGGAGGGTTTGCAGTAATCTGTAACTGTAGATATACGGAGGCAGCGGATAGGAATCAGCTGCTGAAGACACTAGGAACACGAGGAGTAGAAGTGGTCTGGAAACCACAAATGGCAAACAGGAATCAGCATAAGCTGAACACACGAGGAGGCACTGGAACACCTTCAGAGACTCATGAGGAATGAGACTCCAAGATCAGGCAACGTGGTATTGACTACAGGTGCTTAATATAGGGAGTGTTGCCTGATCAGCCAATTAAGTTAAAGGAACAGAACTGAAGGTTAGAAGGGACTGCACATGCGCAGTACCTCATTATAATGGACAGACACGGTTCCTAGCTACCTTAGAAGTAGCACTCACAGTCCGGTGAGTGACAGCCTTTTTATGCTTTGCTAATAAAACCTTATGTGCTTTGGAACCACAGCGATCGCATTGGAAAATATTTATTGGTAACGATAGTACGGATGCAAAAGCAATGAACCAGATAAGAACTGAGTCTCGAAGGCCAATGGAGTGAAAGGTGTGTAGGAGAAGAGGGTGATCAACAGTGTCAAAAGCAGCAGAGAGGTCCAGGAGAATGAGTATGGAGAAATGACCCTTAGAGTTTGGAGTAAATAGATCATTGATCACTTTTGTGAGAGCAGTTACAGTGGAATGTTGAAAATGGAAGCCTGATTGCAGAAAGTTGAGAATGGAGTCAGAGGAGAGAAAGTGAGACAGGTGTTTGTACACTAATCTCTCAAGTATTTTGGTGGTAAAGGGGAGGAGAGATATAGGGCGGTATTTGGAAAGAAAAGCTGGATTGAGAAATGGTTTCTTTAGAATTGGTGAGATGAGAGCTTGTTTAAAGGAGGATTGAAATGTGCCAGTGGAGAGAGACAGGTTGAAGAGGTGAGCTAGAGGTGAGTATTCATGGAAGAAGAGGTAAGGAAGAAGTTGGGAAGGAATAGAGTCGAGGGTTGTAGGGTTAAATGAGATGATTGTAGAGAATTCATCTTTAGTTACAGAAGAGAATGAATTAAGGATGGACTGGGGAGTGTAGGTAAAGGTGGGTAGAGTGTGTGGAGTGTATGGAATATGGCACAAGGAAACATCTTGTTGAATGGTGTTGATTTATTCTTTGAAGTAGATGGCAAAATCATGGGCTGTGAGGGAGGAAAGGGGAAGATGTACAGGAGGGCAGAGAAGTGAGTTGAAGGTGGCAAAGAAGCGACATGGGTTTGAAGACTGGGTGAATATTAAATATTTGAAGAATGTTTGTTTGACAATTGAAAGGACAGTGCTGTAAGATGAAAGGATGAATTTGTAGTTGAGGAAAATGGAGGAAATCAAGATAGGAATGAGATTTCCTCCAGTGCACTTTTGCAGGTACCGGTTCTGTTTGGTGTGCCATGGTTGTGGTTTGGATTGTCAGAAATTGTATTTGGTAGCTGGAGCTGTATTGTCTAGGGTAGAAGTGAGTGTTTTGTTGTAGAAAGAGGAGGCCTGATTAGGGCAAGATAATGCAGACATAAAAGACAAGTTGTTTTAGTGAAGATGAGAAGTGAATTGTGTTAAGGGTACTTATTTGTAATTGTGTACGTGTGGATTTGCTTGTAGGGGAGGGCATGAGGTAAGGGGAGGCTGAAGGAAAGGAGATTGTGATCAGAGAGTGGCAATGCTAAGTTGGTGAAACTAGCAATGGAGCAATAGGTGGGAGATGAGGTCCACTGGGAGAGACCAAAGGGAAAGTAAGTGAAAGAAGTTTAGTGGAAGAAGAGACAGTGGGATTATCCATGGAAGAGTTGAAAATGCCTAGTATGAGAGTACGCAGGTCAAAGATAGGAAATAAGTGATCGAGGCTGCAAAGTTGTTAAGAAATTGGGAAACTGGATCTGTGGGGCGATAGATGACAGCAACATGAAGGTGAATAGGGCAAAAAAGTGTGGACTTTAAGGGAAGAGAATGAGAGTGAGGGTTCAGAGGGTATGATTTGGAAGGTGTAAATTGGAGAAAGTAGAATGCCTACTCTACCTCTTAATCTATTTCCGGGTCTGGAGTATGTGAGGGAGAGTTCCCCAAAGGAGAGCTGCAGGGCATGTTGTATCAGAGAAGGTGAGACATGTATCTAATGGCTAGGAGGTTGAGGGATTTAAAAATGAATAGAGCATGAATGAATGAAAGTTTGTTTCAAACAGATCTGGCGTGCCATAGTGCAGGATGCTAAAAGTTGGTGCAGAGCGTCCAGCAGCCAAACAAAGGTAGCAACAGCAATCACAATTAAGTTCAGTGGGCAGCTGAACTGATGATAAAACAGCACTGATAGTTGAGTTCTGTGGGTCCCACAGCTGAACAGAGATGGTAGTTCAGTAAATCCTAAAACAGCCTTGTTTTCAGTATGAAGTCGATCTTCAGCACTGTTGTGACCTTTGCAACAGTATTCAAAAATATCCAATGCTTTATATTTGTCAAATAAGGAAAAGTGGGAGCTTGGGCAAAGAGCTGAGCCAGTGTATAGCTTACTCCTACTGCCGTTCGCATGCCACACTCTCTTCACAATACATGTTCCCCTCTTCACAATATATGCCCCCTTCCTTCTGCACAATACATTTCCCCAATTCACTTATCTTGTCGGAGATGGAGGGGTCTGTCAGGGTCCCATTGCCTCTACAGCTGTACCACCTGTACCCCCTGATAACGGCCCTGGTACTGTGTTCAATACATACAGTATTCTCCATAGATGTTCCTTTGTTATGATATTACAAATTATCTATGTTTATTTTTTGTAGCCCTTCTGCAAATGAAGAAACTATAACAAATAGCTTGTACATACTAATGCGATTTATATTTTTATTATATTAGAAAACTATGAGATTATCTGGATTCATGATATGAAATATGGAAAATGGGCCTGGAAAGATGAATGATGCCCATTGAAAGGTCATGTGCAATACACTATATACAATGTGTCTGTATGTTGGTGGTATAGATACCTTTTTAATATTAATATATTATAGTAATGTATATATACTGTCCTTTTTAGCAGAATAAATAACCCTTTGTGCCTGTAAATACATTGATATTGAGATAATCATATAATTAGTGTAATATTAGAAGAACAAAAAACATAACTGCAGAAACAGAAAGCGTAGCAGTGTACAGCTACCAGTATTGAAATTAATAGCAGCCGTCTCTTTGTCTGAAAATAATTCAATTCATTCTTAATAAATACATTGTAAGCTCATTTGGTTTAATTTAATTGTCTGTTGATTCAATCCCTCAATGTACAGTACTGAGAAATAATAATAATAATAATAATAATAATAATAATATTGACATTATTTAGATATTCCAGCTTAACATTTCAGCACAGGTCACTTACTTATTTGATACAGTTACTTGACACAAGAGCTAACATTCTCACGTAATAGGACTGTTAATCTGTTATGAGTTTCAGTTATCTTCCCTTATACAGTTGCTGACACCCCAGTTTACACACTTTTCAGAACACATTTGAGCATCAGTAGCATCTAAATAGCCCGGGCTCAAGCTCAAACATCACCCAAACAGGTTAGAGTCAAAGGGGTAAAAACTTGAAAAGACATAACTCGAAATTTAGCCCATAACTCAAGCTCTTCCCTCTAAGTTAAGGTTAGCTGGGCCCTATTTCTTGGGTATGAGGGATTTCTTTTTTGTTTGTTATCAGTTGAATAAATGTATTTTTAATGCATGGAAAAAAGGAGGAAACATATGTTTTGTAATTTTTTATTGTAGCTATTATCACTAAATAAATTCAGCTCAGACAATATACCTCTTGTTTTATTCAGTTATTTCTACAGGTTTTGTATAGCTTTTTTGCCATAATAAAATGTATCTGTGAAATGTGTTTGCTTGCTTCTTAACTACTTTTCTAAAAAGTCTTGAAAATGTAAGCTGGCTTAGATAATAAGAAATAGATGATAAGGCAAATTGTGTAAATTTTATATATTGTTCTTGAAATGTTGTGGGGTAGGAAAGATAGTTGAATTCAATTATGTCTGTATAAAACTTTAAAACTGACAGTAAGTTCAATTCTGCAAAAATTCCATTGATTTGGGTATAAATACAAGAATCATACAAGTTATATAACAATATAAATCAGCAAATGTTTATGATTGTAGGGTAAGATTCTGTAGTGAAAATGCACATTTATCTTATGTTAAATATTTTCTCAACATTTATTAACTAACTTTTAAGACATCATTTTTTATTTACTAGCTGAAAGAGCAATGTCTGCACTTTTCTTGGCATTTGAAACGGACATTTGTACTTTTTTATTTTCTTGACACACCTCTGCTTTTAAAGTTTTATGTTTAGACATTGAGATATAATCAGAATTACTGACCCTCTGAACTTTAATTAGAACTAGCATTAAGGAGCCCTTCCCTACCCTGATGCATTGACTGATAATCCCTGCAGCTCTGCCAGTCTTGTTAATTATTGTACTGAATCACAAACAGAAATAGGCAAACAAACTCTATACCACATAGCCTAGATCAGGAGTGGCCAACCAGTCAGAGATCGAGAGCCAAAAAATATCTATAGGTACTGCAAAGAGCCAACTTTACCTTTTATATGTGTCTGCATAGAGATATACCCAGTATAAATATGTACATACATGCCATACACACATACCTTGAAAATATAACTATATAATTTGTAATAACTTGCTAAGCAAAAACACAAAATATCCAACACATTGCCAAAATGTTCAGAATAATCATAAAATATTCCCCACGTTCCACTAGATCTCCCCACATGTCCCTTAAATACCATCAAACCTCCCCATGTGCCATTAGATCTACCCAAATTTCCCATTCATGTCATCATACGTTCACACATGCCCCTTAAACACCAATCAACCCCTCACTTGCCATCAGAACTACCCAAATTCGCCATACATGCCATCAGACCTCCCCACATGCCCATTAATTTCCCCATGTGCCATCAGATATAGCCAAATTCCCCATACAAGACATCAGACCTCCCACATACTCCATACATGCCAATCAAGCCCCCACATGCTTAAAGACCTATACACATTCCATAATATTTCCCCAAATGTCACTACATCTCCTTACATGCCCATCAGCCTCTTCACATGCCATTAGATCTCACATGCCCCTTACTTGCCTGCACAGAGGAAGGAGGAAGAGTACACTACACTCACTCCTCCTCTTGCCCTGATTGCATTGTCTGTGGCACTGTTGCCTCTCTGCATTGTTCAGAGGAAGTCACAAGACACAGCTGCTCTCAGTCAGTCTAGCAGCTGAATTTTTTCCATTCTATCCCTGCCGGCACCTGGACAACTATACTTTGCTAATGCTCCTGACCAGGAGCCACATTTCAAAGCTCAAAGAACCACATGTGGCTCTAGAGCCACAGGTTGGCCCCCGCTGTCCTAGATACATGGGAAAAAATATTACAACCTGTAGCTGATAAAAATGCATTGTTGTTGATATATATATTTAAAGAAAATAAATATACGTGTTAAATTCAAAAGGGTCCAATACTGAACAATAAACATACCTGAAACACTGAGAAATTTTTATATTCCCCTTTGTATCAGTTTAAGATATATGATTAACCCTGCCAGTCAGCTCCTCCTTTACCATACTAGTTATGTTTACAAGGAATATAGAGTGTTTATTGCACCAAGATTTTATTTCCAAGTTGTCCCCTATTTATTCTTCAGCTCTTAAAGATCTACTCTTGCTATAAAATACTCCTTTCTAACTCTGCTCTCATTAATTTTATAACAATATATCAAATAATGTATATGGTGGTAATGCATTTTTCTCCTCACAGCAGTGTCAGACTGGGGCATGAAGGGCCCACCGGGGCTGCAATGCCAGGGGCCCACCAGAAGGGTTGTGGCCAACCATCAAAGAGGCAAAACCGTCAGACACTAGAGGGCGAGTGATAAGTCCACAAAGGACAGCTAGCACCCTAGTGTAGTATAAAAAGAATGCAGTGTGTACATAAAGAGTACACAGTCTTGACCTGCCCCATAGATTGGGCAGAACAGCCACCAAAAAAACTAACAAACAAGATTTTCCCACTAGACTCAGAACATTTGACAGACTGTCCTACCTGTTCTTGTCACCACCTGTGGCTGCTGGTTTCTTTAGTTGCGGCTTGTCTGGATCCTGGAATTTTGGGGGCCCTATCTGGAAAAAAATGGCTACATTTAGAAAATTCCAACCAGTCCCGATCTTAAATCAATAGGACCCACAATTAATACTTAAGCCTTCCTAAAGCCTCTACATTAAAGTAGTAGCATTCCCATTTAATAAATTAACCTATTTTCCTCCCTTCAGACAACCCCAGCAATAAATTAATAGCATTTATGTATAATAAATATACCTATTTCCCGCAACCGTCACTGCCATTAAATAATTCATATTCACATTTAATAAATAGACCTCATGCTCCTCAAACTCAGCCCCACATTCAATTAATAGTCCCCAAACCACCTCATCTTAAATTAATAGTACCCACTATAAAATGAAATTGCCGCATCACTCCACAAACAAAATAGCACCCATTAGTTAGCCACCAGCTACCACACACACATTACATTGCCACAAGCCCGCTGTGCCATCATACACACATTACTGTGCCCCTTCATCACCATGCTCACCATGCTGTGCCTCCTTATGATCAAACTGCGCCCTCCATGCTGCTTTTGCTCCCCCCTTCTCCTGGCCCCCCATCATCACCCTGTGCCATGCTGTTTTGGCACCCCATTCACCCTGTGCCATGATGCTTTGGACCCCCCTTCACACTCTGCCATGCTGTGCTCTGCCCCCCCTTCACACTCTGCCATGTTGCTCTGCCCCCTCCATTCACACTCTGCCATGGCAGTTCACATGCCCTTATTGCCCCTCATCTTTCATGCCACATTGTTTCTCTCCCTCTTTCCCAAAATGACAGGCTGCGCGTTTTACTGACCTTATCAGAAATGGCTTCTGCTGCTCCTGCATTGTTCATGTAGCTCCTCTGGGCGGCAGGAGTCAGGACCTCTCCAACTGTGGGCGGTTATTCTTTCCAGTTAAGTCATGTGACATGACTCATCTACCAACGACTGTGCTGTACAGTGCATGTGCAGAGAGCCACAGTCGCGTCTGGGTTCTCTGCACTTCAATCACCAGGCTGTCACCCAGGGCCGCCATCAGAAATCGCGGGGCCCAGTGTAATGAAGCAGGCAGGGCCCCCCGATGTCCCGTCCTCCCCTATGAACCAGGGCCGTCTATCTGACTGGGCACAATGGGCAGGTGCCCGGGGGCCCAGGGGGAAAGGGGGCCCAAGGCAATGGGGAAAAAAAATTCTGCGGGGAAAAAAAATTCTGTAGAAAAAAAAAACGAGAAAAAAAACAACTTACCTTTTATGGTCACGATCCGGCTCCCTCCCTGGTCCCCTCTTCCGTGAAGGGGGTCGGACTTAGGCGATTGAAAGGTAAGTTAAGGGGGGCCCTAATATATATATATATATATTAGGGGAGAGGGAGGGAGAGATAGACTTCGGGCAAGTTTGCGTTCCAAAAGCCGAACTTCCTGTTGCTGGAACGTGCGTTCCACTGCAGAAGTTAAGGGCTGCCAGGCTGAAGACAGCGGGCCAAATAGAGATAGAGTGTAGTGCAGCACTTCTATTGCAGGTGGAGCTGCCAGAGGGAAATAGGGAACCCCTATCCCTAATAATAAGGGTAAATATGAAGAATTCCTCTGCGCTGTGAAAGTTTGGTGTCAATGTAGTCAGTTTATTAACATAGTCAGCATACATGGTTCTGGCCAGACCAAAAAACAACAAACCCAGTCCGACGCTGCCTCACCGTGCTATTATGCAAGTTAATTCAAAGCAATTCTTCGTTATGGTGTATAGATAACTTCATATTACAATTTGCAGATCAATGTGACATCCAATATTTTACTTTTATTTAGCCACATTTAGTAAATTATAGCTAATATTACTTTAACAATATTGATGTATTGTATTATACTTTTTTATAGTAATCTCTTGACTTTTGAAAAGTCTTTTGTTTCTCTGTTCATCTTACCCCAACAACACCTGTTTAATATTGTCTCCACAACATAAAGAAAACAAAAAGAGAAGAAAAGGATCATTTCTGACTAATCCTTTGTACCTATTTCTTAATAATTAATTTTTATGTGACATTTAAAAATGATTGATCAATCAGGAGACCTTTAGTAGCAGACCAACTGGTTCAATAGACAACAGCAAAGAATGTAAAATTAAAAAAATTAACCTTAGTGTTCAATTCAAACATTGATTTTAGTATGATCTAGGTAACCACTATCAAGCATTGCAAAAATACATACTCAGGAACCAGTCACATATTGTTGTTTCCAAAGGGACAGGAACTGATGAGAGTACGTTCTCTGTACAGTGCTGCGTAATTAGTGGCGCTATATAAATAGTTGCTGTGCTGCTGATGATGATGATGATGAATACGGTGAACCTCAAACAACAACGATGAACTTCAAACACACTTGTGTTTAAGCTCCAAATTAAAATAATATGTGAAAAAACTTCCTAAATAAAAATATTATTTAAATATTGTTTAAAATCATTCCTTTTAATAAAGAACATTTACTATAAATGGTGAAACATAAACACAAAGAAAAACCTTAAACCTTGAATCAGTCCACAAAGGACAGCTAGCACCCTAGTGTAGTATAAAAAGAATGCAGTGTGTACATAAAGAGTACACAGTCTTGACCTGCCCCATAGATTGGGCAGAACAGCCACCAAAAAAACTAACAAACAGGATTTTCCCACTAGACTCAGAACATTTGACAGACTGTCCTACCTTAAACCTTGCAAACTTCGAGAGCGAACAATTAATGCAACTGCCAAATTCAACCTGCAAACCGTTTATACAAATAGAAATTTGCCTACAAGTCAACCTTTTGTTTATTTTTTGTTCCTAGAATAATGTAATGTCGTTCAGGTGCTGGAGATTTGTGTACAACAAAATCACATTAATATGAATACATGAGTATGGCACGTTTTTACTGTACTATTTAAGTGGTTACATTTGTCTAACATAAGCAGTTCTTATCATATCACAGCTGCACTAGCTCTGTCTTCCCCCTGGATACATAAGCATGTTCTAACATAGTCACATTTCTTTACTTTGGGCTATGTGCAGCAACCTGTAAAGACTGCCTTAAATTGTAAATAGCAGATAAGACATGTTAAGAAATAGATAAATATAAAGAGGAAAGGAATTTCAGCAATCATTCTGGTTCCTGCCTCTAGCTTTCATATTTTAATTGGGTTTTCAAGTATATTTTAGCAAACCTGTTTCATTTTCTACAATAGTACTTTGTTATAGGTCCATCCTCAGCGACCCTCACCATTTGGTGCACTTAGCAGGGTCCTGCCACTGACATATAATAAGCACCTCTGACACTCCTTAGTACTGCTTAGGTCTCTCTGGCACAAAACAGATTTAACACAGTGGTTGTATACAGAGGTGTAACTAGTGAGCTGGGAGCAGAGCTGGATTAAGGCTTTGGGGGGCCCGGGCACTTAAGACAGGGGGGCCCCTAAGATCTAAAATTAAGGGTATAGTGACACATCATGCATTACATCACCTACAGCCCACAGTATGACACTTACAGCTCTCCCAGAGGGCTCGTCTAGGTTGTCTGCATAAGAAAAATCATTGTTTCCACAAACTAAAATACTGTACATTAAAACAATCATCAAAACACCACATTAAAATTGGTATTGACACCACACATTAAAACTAGCAATGTTACTGCATATTAAAAATACCATTGATAATGCACATTAAAACTAGCAATGATACCGCACTTTAAAACCAACATAAAAAATAAACATTGATAACATAACGCCAATTTTGACTAATAAATATATATATATATATATATATATATATATATTACTACAATTTTATTCAATATTTATTCAAAATTGCTAATGGGTGTGTTGATGCACCCTCCTCAGACAAAAAAACCTGCATTGTTGTGTACACCATTGAACGGTCACCAAAAATCACAACGTTTCACAGACTCTGCTGCTCTCTCCTACCTGTTCTTCTCACTTTCACCACCTGTGATGCAGGTTTCCTTGGTTGCGGCTTGTCTGGATCCTGGAATGTTGGAGGACCTATTTGGAAACAAAATGGGGACATTTAGAAAATTACAGCCAGCCCCGGCGTTAAATCAGTACCACCCATGATTAATAATTAAGCCTTCCTCCAGCCCCAACATTAAAATAATAGTATTCATATTTAATAAATAAACCTATTTCCCTCCCTACAAACAGCCCCAGCAATAAATTAATAGTATTTGCATTTCAGAAATATACCTATTTCCCGAACCTGTCATTGCCATTAAATAATTCATAGGCACATTTAATGGAGACCTCATTCTCCCCAAACTCACCCCCAAACTACCCCATCTTAAATTAATATTGTGACTCTCTCCCCCCTTTTTCAATATACTGTGCCTCTCTCCCGCACTTTTTCCTCATACTGTACCTGTTTCCCCATTTTTCCTCAATCTGTGCCTCTCCCCCCTTTTTTCTCATGCTGTGCCTCCCCCCATTTTCCTTACTGTGCCTCTCCCCCCTTTTTCCTTACTGTTCTTCTCTCCCCCTTTTCCTTACTGTGCCTCTCTCCCCTTATTCCTTACTGTGCCTCTCTCCTCTTTTCCTTACTGTGCCTCTCTCCTCTTATTCCTTACTGTGCCTCTCTCCCCTTATTCCTTATTGTGCCTCTCTCATCTCCTTTTTCCTTACTGTGCCTCTCTCCCCTTATTCCTTATTGTGCCTCTCTCATCTCCTTTTTCCTTACTGTGCCTCTCTCCCCTTATTCCTTACTGTGCCTTTCTCATCTCCTTTTTCCTTACTGTGCCTCTCTCCTCTTTTCCTTACTGTGCCTCTCCCCTTATTCCTTACTGTGCCTCTCTCCGCTTATTCCTTACTGTGCCTCTCTCCACTTATTCCTTACTGTGCCTCTCTCCCCTTATTCCTTACTGTGCCTCTCTCCCCTTATTCCTTACTGTGCCTCTCTCCCCTTTTTCCTTACTGTGCCTCTCTCCCCTTTTTCCTTACTGTGCCTCTCTCCCCTTTTTCCTTACTGTGCCTCTCTCCCCTTTTTCCTTACTGTGCCTCTCTCATCTCCTTTTTCCTCATAGTTTGCCTTTCTGCTTAATTCCCTTTCTTCACTTACCTTTCTATTAGCTTTTCATTTCTTCTCCTCTCTTCTCGCTTCCTCTCCGCGCTGCTCCTCACTGAATGACAGGCGTGACTTGATGACGTCACGCCTGTCATTCAGCATTAACAGAGCAGAGAGGAAGGAGGGACGCCGGCGCGGCCGCGATCAGGTGAGTAAATCTCTATTTTTTTTTTTGCTACCCTGCTCCCCCCACCAACGAGGAGGAGCAGCCCAGAACCCGCCCGCAAACCCCCCGACCCCCCCGTCCCCCGCGCGCGCCGCCCAAAAAGAAAAAAAACTCATGGGCAGAAACTGACAGCAGGAGCAGGTTAGGTCATACGAGCGACGGGGGGAAGCCGCGGAGAGAGGGGGGCCCGGAGCGGTTGCTGTCAGTTAAAAACTGACAGCAGGAAAGATCATGCGGCGGCGGGGGGCCCATGGAGAGAAGGGGGCCCGGGGCACGTGCCCCCTGTGCCCCCCCCTTAATCCGGCTATGGCTGGGAGCCACCATGCAGGGGGCCCCATTATCTCCATGGGCTCCGCACCTACTGCACCAATGGTAGTTTCGCCACTGGTTGTATATGAAAGCCAGCTACTGATTGGAGGAATGCTCAAAGACAATTGATTGAGAATTAGCTATATGACAGTGGTGAGATGCTGCTACATACAACAGATTATGGAGATTGCAGGAGTGGGACTCTGCTCAGAGTACTATTATAGGAAAAGGGGTGGGAGGAGTTTGATAAAATTCTATTTTGAAGTGGAAAATCCATTTAAAGAATTTAATTTGTTTTTTGGTAGGTTATGACAATAAGAAGGGAGATGGATATAAGAGGCGCTCTCTAGTGTGTGCTTTCTGTCGTATATGTGAGAACTCTACCATGTCCACAAAAGGATACAAATCAAACAAAATAATATACATTACAACTGCTCACATGAATCCACAAACTCTCAGATCTTGGTGTTCATTGAGTGGAAATGTGGCAAGATATCTAGAACAAACTCAAGAAATGCAATACATAGTGTAGTAGGTCTAAACAAAATAGTCCTCTAATAAAAGGAAGAAGGTTCAATCCATATCTGTCACCCGTGTAAAACAAGACTTCATATGGTGATATGGAAACTCATTCTCCCAATAGAAATGTGCTTACAAAAACAATTATTGTATCAATCACATTAATATGATCTTTTCATAATAGGGATGGCTTATTTGTATCCCGTAGCTGTTAAATCTCTGTATACTATTATCAGGCATGATTCGGGAATTACAGCTATCAAACATTTTTTTAGATACCTGAAAATTTTTTTGCAGTGTGGCAGGGCACATTATACTGCTGAAAGAGGCCACTGTCATTGGAGAATACCATTGTCATGAAGGGGTTTACTTGGTCTACAACAATGTTTAGGTAGGTGGTATGTGTCAAAGTAACAGCCACATGAAGGTCAGGACCCAAGGTTTCTCAGCAGAACATTGCCCAGAGCATCATACTGCCTCTGCCAACTTGCCTTCTTCCAATAGGTCATCCTGGTGTTATATTTTTCCCAGGTTCACCTGATTTGGCTGTAAATACCCTCAAATTAAAGCTGAAAGTCTGCAGTTAAAGTATATCTTGCTAGTTTCGTTTTAAATCCATTGTGGTGGTGTATAGAGCCCAAAATATGAGAATTATGTTGATGTCCCAATATTTATGGACTTGACTGTAATATATATATATATATATATATATATATATACATACACATACCTACATACATACATACATACATACATACACACACACACACACACACAAATATACTGTGCAATTTTTAAACAAACACACAAGAGCCTAACTCCCTCCTGTCTAATTACTGGATTGGTTGAGTGGGGTTTCCATGACACTGCTCACCCCCATCACCCCATACAAACCTCCTCTTCCTAAGCCTCCTTCACTGGATCGCTCAAGATATATCATTCCAGTTTAATTCTAGGTTTTGATTTAATTACATACTGATGCAAATTTAAAAATGATTTTCTTTCAAAGCACTCGTTCTGGTCTAAAGTAATTATGAAAAACAGTGGATACAGCAGTGAAGAGACAAAACTCTATTAAGCAGGACACTTAGCATCAGGGCCAGTGCTGGGATCTCCAGCACCTCCTGCCCTGATATTCCCTATCCCACTGTGCTTATTCCAATCCTCGTTCTATTTAGAACAGGGACTCAGAAAATAAGAGGACACATCACCCATCGCTGACGGGGAAATCCAGTGAGCGCTGCTCCCTCTTGTCATGCTTATTGGGCTTAGCATGCTCCTTCAGCTCTGGATAGCATACTAGACAGACGTACAACAGAGTGTTGTGCTGGCTGTTATATGCCACTGCAAATATAGAATATCCATTCATGGATCTGGGGCTCCTCACCAAAATTCAGACAGTCATGAAAGAATAAAATGAAGAAAGATAAAGGGCAATACCAATATAAAATTTAAAATGATCCAATTCCAGTTATTTAATTAAGTTGTGGTGCCCAGTATGTTGCTTTTAATGATGAAAAAGCATGTTAAATTATTTTGGAGTAGAGTTACCATTTGAAAATTCTGCCGATCCCATATTTTAAATCTGCAGATTCCTTGCTGGAATGTGTATTCAGAGTAGTGTGAGCAATTACCAGTTAGAGCTTGTAGTCTTACAAAGGAGAAACATAGATTTTCCTTTACTCAGTAAAATAATTCAGTGTAAGTGAATTTCACATGTAAAAAAGCACAATAATGTGACCACAGATAATAGCGTTCTGTCAACTACTGTGTGGCTGGTATTTGATATTCTGAAAAATCACATGTTTAAGTTTTGTGGTGCAACCCGCACATTTACTTACAGTATTGATTACTTGATTACATTGTCTAAAACAAGCTTGTTTCAGCTGTGTGCATTTGTTATAATGTAATTAAAATCAAAAAATGTGACTTACTATTAGAGATGGGCGGGTCCGGTTCTCCGAGAACCGAACCCACCCGAACTTTGGGTATCCGAGTACCGAGCTGAGCAGCTCGGTACTCTCCCGCCCGTTCCGAATCCAAATCGAGGCCGAACGTCATTGTGACGTCGTCGGATCTCGGGGCTCGGTTCTCGCGATACTTCAACTTTATAAATACACGCCTCCACAGCAATCCATCGCCATTTGACAGAGGGAGAGAGCAGGGTGTAGTCATAGGCTAATTAGAGCAGGGACAGAGAATACAATATTGTTCTTGCAATTGCTCTAACCAAAATCGCTGGTGCAGAGAGGAGGATAGAGGTTTATTATTTTTTCTTCATATTTGGCACTCCCCAGCGCTTTTGGGGTGTCCCCCATAATTGTGCATAAATATTTCTGGCTGTCAAAAGTCATAACTGTCAGCAGTATCTACTAAATAATTTTTAGCACTCCTCAGTGCTTTTGGGGTGTCCTCCCTAATTGTGCATTAATATTTCTGGCTGTCAAAAGTCATATCTGTCAGCAGTATCTACTAAATAATTTTTAGCACTCCTCAGTGCTTTTAGGGTGTCCTCCCTAATTGTGCATTAATATTTCTGGCTGTCAAAAGTCATATCTGTCAGCAGTATCTACTAAATAATTTTTAGCACTCCTCAGTGCTTTTGGGGTGTCCTCCCTAATTGTGCATTAATATTTCTGGCTGTCAAAAGTCATATCTGTCAGCAGTATCTACTAAATAATTTTTAGCACTCCTCAGTGCTTTTGGGGTGTCCTCCCTAATTGTGCATTAATATTTCTGGCTGTCAAAAGTCATATCTGTCAGCAGTATCTACTAAATAATTTTTAGCACTCCTCAGTGCTTTTGGGGTGTCCTCCCTAATTGTGCATTAATATTTCTGGCTGTCAAAAGTCATATCTGTCAGCAGTATCTACTAAATAATTTTTAGCACTCCTCAGTGCTTTTGGGGTGTCCTCCCTAATTGTGCATTAATATTTCTGGCTGTCAAAAGTCATAACTGTCAGCAGTATCTACTAAATAATTTTTAGCACTCCTCAGTGCTTTTGGGGTGTCCTCCCTAATTGTGCATTAATATTTCTGGCTGTCAAAAGTCATATCTGTCAGCAGTATCTACTAAATAATTTTTAGCACTCCCCAGTGGTTTGCGCTCAGAATGGATTCAAAGCAGTCCACATATGATCTGAATGAGCAACCAGGTTCTGTCACCAGTCCTGATGTTACTGTTCCCAGTACGTCATCTGGCCAAGGCGATGTCAAACAACAGAGTGTTTTCAAATTAGTGCAAAAAACAAAAACCAAAAAAAAATTTACTGTATTGAAGCGAAAAAGAAGTGTAACTGAGCAAAAGTTAAGTGACGATAAAAAAAAAATTGCAAGCATGCCATTCTACACACGCAGTGGCAAAGAGAGAATGAGGCCTTCACCTTTGGCTATTAGTGACAGATCCCAAAAAGTTACCCAGCCTACAATTGGTGCACAACTACTGTTACGCGTCAAAGCCGAGCTGCAAGATAACAGTAAGGCATTAGAGGATAATGTTTGCTCTGATTAAGAAATGACACCAATCCCTATGGAGAGTCCATCCAACAGTGGGATGTCTAATCGTGACCATTCTGTTAGTCTACCCATAAAGAAGGGCCCTTTCAGCAGTTCTGCTGATGTGTGCCTTAACAGCCCGAGTGTAGCCGGTGATACACAAAGTGAGGATGACACTTTGTCTTTAGAAGAGGATGTGGGGGAGATTTGTGTATCCGACGATGAGGATGCGGTTGATTGTGTAAGTCCTGCAGCAGTGTGGCACCAGTGGGAGCAGTTCTGGCATGTGAGGTTCTGGCACCAATATGCACTTTCCAAACACAAGCAGGGATGACGCAGGTGGCAGACCACAACAGTTTGACATCTGGGCTGGTTTGAAGGATTTGTCAAAAAAAGGTGTGACCTTGACCATAATTCCAACCAATCCTACTATTAACATGGTGGGGGGCCTATCAGGGATTAAACTGTATTTTTCATAATTTTCACTAATAATGTTTGGGTGTAATATACACCCAAAGACGAGTGCTCAATTGCTAAGAGTCATTGATGGAGAGGAAGACAAGCAGGCTTGTCTGTAGAATTTGCAGGCAAATTGTGCTGCGTTATATAGGTAACACCCAAAGAGAAGAGCTCCATTGCTCCATTGCTAATTGTAATTGCTGAAATAGAAATAATAGGGCTGACAGTCTTGGTCTAAATCTGCAGTTACATTTTATTGTACCATAGCTCACTGCGAAACTGGAGAGGTGGCAGGGTTTAGTGATAATCTTCCTCAAACAATACTAATTCATCCCAATATCATAGAAGTCTGTGTTGTATGATGTAATTGCTGATAATGGCCTTCCAAAGGGAATGACTAGTTGATTTTAGGGCAGAGCTGTCACGATTTTTGGGCAATTCTTTTACAGCACAGCAAATATCAAAATGTTTAGCGGACTCATCTGCATCACCACTGGGTGTCTTGGGAAAGCAATTTCTTTTACAACAAGCAGTTGCCAGAGAAACTGAAGGAGAAGACGTCCAAACAAGATGTTGATAAGTCTGGGATCCTTGCAAAGAAAATTAAGTATTTAATCTACAATTAAAATATAGTTAGCACATTTACTTTGTTTTATTGCACACTATAATTTTATGTAGCACCTTTTCAAAATCTATTAAGGCAATCACTTGACTCAAGCTAACCGTGTCTGCACTTTCTTCACAGGTAACTACTTCGCTGGACTAAAGTATATTCCCCTCAAATGCTAGTCTTCTTGCAGCTGCTGCATTCTCCTACATGCTGTTGCAGAAACCAGAAATTGACCCTAAATGTTTATGGACACAAACAGCATCTCCTGCATGTCATTTTTCAAAAGTTCTGTAACACCAAGTTGATAGTGTGTGCAAAACAGGAAATGTGATGGAATTCAACCCCGCTGTAATGCTTGACCAATATTGGGGTCGTAATCAGAAATGACATATCCTCAGGAGACTCCAAGCAGGATTAGCCATCTTTCAATGACATCCCTTAGTTTTTGGAACAGTTTGTCAGTTGTATGCCTCTTAGTGAAGCTGCTGATACATAGAGTAGCCTACTTCTCAAAAATGTGATGTACCTGGGTACATGCTGCTGCTGTCCATGCTGGGGAAGGCGAATGACCAACCCAGTGGGCTTTCACAGTCATATAATTTTTTGTTTGCCCAGTTACGCTTGTACACATATCTGTGGTTAAGTATACAGTGGGTAGAATACCATTTTGTCACCCAATAATGAAATTTTTAGGAACTTTCCGGTACAGGAGAGAATTAGCTTTTCTAGTAAAATGGTATAGTGATGACATTTGCTAACAGGGACATAACACCTCAATTAAATGTCTTAAACCAACTGTATTAATAGTGGACATTGGACGCAGATCTAACACTAGCATAGTACCCAGGGCGTCTGTGATCCGCTTTGCGACTGGGTGACAGGTTTCATTCTTGCTTCCTCTTGCAGAGGATTGTTTAACTGCCAATTGTTGGGGGGGAAGATTGCAGGTGCTGGGATGTAGATGAGAGAAGGGAGGTAGATTATGCTGGAATGCTTGTCGTTATTTTTTTTTAAGCAAAGTTTCTGATTTTCCCAACAGTTTTCCAATAACTCGCTGAAAAATGACGAAACATGGATGAGGATCCCAGATGGTTAAGGTCCCTACCTCTACTGAGTGTGGCTTTAAAAATGCTATAAATGGATAGACAACTCTTGCCAGGATTCGTGTAAAAATAATTCCACACTTAAGAGGTGGATTTTTGGTTTTATGCCCAGGCATGACAATGGCCTTTTTGTTATCACTGGCAAGAACTGCAACAATTTTTCTTTTCAAGTGTATGAAAATCATATTGTGACATAGGAGGTGTTCAAAATTGAATAAAAAATGACTGGAAATTAGTGTTACTGAGGTTAATAATAATGTAGCTACAAAATAATACCTAAATTATGTTATTTTAGCACCAATAAATGTAATTTTTTTTAACAAATTGCAAAACAAAACCAGACAAAACCAAAACCAAAACACGCAATGGCGGTTTTGCAAAACCAAAACCAAAACCAAAACACGACGGTAATCCAGATACAAAACCGAATCCAAAACCAAAACACAGGGGTCAGTGACCATCTCTACTTACTATAGTGAAGGTGTATGTAAATGAAATGTGCCCCCTTGCATAAACTTAAATTAAATGCAATTAGTTAAACATTTTATTTGAGTACTCCCTCACTATTCCATAGGTTCAGGTATCCTCAGGGCTGTCAAGAGGAATTTAAGGCCCCGGTACAGAAACTTCCTGTGCCCCCCTCCACACATAGCAGACGGGCAACGCCGTGCAGCGGCGCCACTGTCGAAGGGGTCATAGCCACATAGTGATGGGGGCGTGGTCAACATGCGCTGTGCCTCTTTACACATGACATTATGGGGGGAATTCAATTAGCCGCAAACTGATACTTGAACGTCCCCGAGACACTTTGCAACGGAGTTATGATAGAAATTTCTAATTGCCAGCAATGTGTGCGGCGCAATGTCCACACGCCACATCATCGGCAAATGAATTCTCCTCATTATGTATTAAAATGGTGCCGCTCTCACCTACCTACTTGTTATTGCAGCTTTCACAACCTGGTACTGGATTCTTGTATGGATCTTGGAATGTTGGGACCTGTTTGGAAAATGTACATGAAATGTCTAATAAGCCAGTTATGTGGCAGAAACTCAATGCATAAAAGCATTCAGACATGGTCAAAAATTGCAATTTTTGTTCAGACCAAACACCAGAAGAGAGAAGAAATAAGTGACTTTTACTGTGGAATTATTGTTGATGCCGGACAGGTGGTTTCAGTACCTCAGAAACTGCTGATCTTTACAGGTTTTTACACACAACAGTATCTAGAGTTTATAAAACACGGTGCTAAAAACCAAAAACATCCAGTGAACAGCATTTCTGTGGGTGGAAAAGCCTTGTTAATGGGAGACGTCAGAAGAGAATGGCCAGCCTGGTGCCAGCTGACAGGAAGGCAACAGTAACTCAATTAACCATGGGTGGTATGCAGAAAAACATCTCTGAATGCACAGCACATCCATCCTTGAAGTGGATATGCTACAGCAGCAGAAGACCACACAACACCCTTGTAACCACCACACAACACACTGTACCTTTGTGATAGCCACACATTACACAGCACCGTTGTGACCGCCACACAATACATAGCACCCTTGGGAGCGCCATACAACAATTAGCACATTTGTCAATGCCACACAATACAGAGGACAACCTTGTCATCGCCACACAATACATCAGGCAGCCATGAGACCGCCATCCAAAACAGAGTAAAATATGATTTCTATTGATATAAACAAACTGTACTGTTAATGTGTGAGTGTCAGGAACCCAAATAAAAACCACAGAGAGTGTGTGGTGAAATGAAGTGGTTTTTATTAACACTGGTTACACAGGTTTCAGGTTGCAGTACGTAGTGTATGGCAGAAATAACTAAGGAACACAGTGGATTACAGATGCAGAATACGGTGGTCAGCAGGACTTTACCACAAAGTAGTGGAGATGGCACACAATGTGCGATGGTCTGCGGAGAAAGGCACTGAAGATTCAGAGAACAGGTAGCAATAATATGCAGAGTGTTACCACAGGATAGTGGAGTAGACACAGAGGCTATGATGATCTGTGGATCGATGTGCTGGAAACTTCAGAGAACAGGTAGCAATAATCTAAATTAAAACATGGCAAAATACTGTCAGCACTCAATGCTCAATAAAGCTGCCGAATAACGTGGATAAATAGGGTACACAAACCTATTGAATAAAAATATAGACAAACAATAAAATTCCAGATTTTCAGCACTAAATTGTACCCAGGGGTCTTATAGACACATTCAGTCTTCTAAACACCTTCAGTATATCACATAGAATTCATAATATAAAAAAATAAAAAATAATAAAAGATAATGAAAATTAATAACCAAGTTGTACAATAGCCATCTAAAGTAAGTTCATTGTTCTGTCTTCACTATAATCTTCTCTTTAGCTTGAATATAATCAGACAGACAGCATAACCACTCCTACTTCAATGTTGTTTATTCAAGTAGTTAAGAATGTTATAATTCAAGTGGTAAAACTGTAATACAGAAATAAGGAAATACATTTACAACATGAACAAATGTTGTTTGTAATGCAAACATGAAAACACATGGCAAAAATGCATAACTAGGGAGCAATCTTACCATTGATGCTGTGCTAAGGGGGGAGATATACTGCACCTCTTGCTTCTAGCATGTAATATCTAAAATGGAGACCTGTAGCTACCCATAGTGCATTGGTAACTAAACTACAGAGGCTCTGAGAGTTCAATTTAAGTGAATACCAAGCTGACCACTAGATGGAGTTTACACAGAATACATACATATGTAAATACATAACTGCTGAAGGCATAACACTCCCTGCCTGGTATCAATTGATGCCGCCACTTAAGTCCTCCGAAGGTAACAACAAGATTAGCTCAGATACTGGTCTAAGAAATAACTTAGTCTCTCCGTGCTTGCAAATCTTGATCTCGACCTTACGGACCTTCCCATCTTTGCTTGGGAATGTTTTAGTGACAAGACTTAAAGGCCACACATTGCGCTATGATTGCGCTATGGTGATGTTGTGCTCTGGCGAGCACAACATCACCAGGTTTTAAGTTAGGTTTGGCAACTTGCCACTTGTTCCTTGATTGCAGCGTAGAGATGTACTGTCTCTTCCACCTGTACCAGAAGGTGTTTGCAAGACTTTGTACTTGCCTCCATTGACGTTTATATAAGTCTTTGATGTTGAACTCTCCAGGAGGAGCATGGATAGTCCCAATTTTCTGGGTAAAAAGAGTGGCAGGAGTAAGCAGGTATGGGTCTTCTGGGTCATTAGAAACTGAACTCAGAGGTCTAGCATTGACAAAAGCTGAGACTTCAGCCATGAAGGTTGTTAAACACTCGTGAGTAAGTCTTGCGGTTCCTACTTGTAAGAAGATGGAATCAAGGATTCTGCGAATTATGCCAATCATTCTTTCCCAGGTCCCTCCCATATGAGAAGAATGAGGTGGGTTGAAGGTCCATGCACAACCCTGTTCACTAAGGTATCTCTGCACACCTTTTGTGTCGATGTTCGAGCAAATTTGTAGTTCTTTGGCTGCTCCAACAAAGTTAGTGCCTCTGTCGGAGCGGATGTGTTTTATAGGACCACGGATAGCAATGAAACGTCTAAGAGCATTAATGAAGCTTGAAGTGTCCATTGATTCTATGACTTGAATATGAACAGCTCTGATAGCCATACAGGTGAATACAACTGCCCAGTGCTTACTGCTTGCATTCGCACCTCTTGTATGTTGGGTGATGACAGTCCAGGGACCAAATACATCAAGACCAACGTTAGAAAAGGGAGGTTCTGTACTAAGCCTGTCTGCTGGAAGATTGGATATTTTTTGAGTTTGAGAAGTACCATGAAGTCTGCGACAAGTGATACATTTGAAGATTATGTTACTTACACGTCGTCTTGCTCCAATAATCCAGAATCCAGCTGATCGTAAGGCCCCTTCGGTAAATAATCGCCCCTGATGTTTGACTTCATTGTGATAGTGTTGCACAATTAAAGAAGTAACGTGGTGACTTCCAGGAATGATTAATGGATGTTTCTCATTGAATCCTAAGTTTGCTTCTTCAAGGAGACCTCCTACTCTCAGCAAATTATGCTTGTCAAGGAATGGGTCTAGCTTCTGCAGGACGCTGTCTCTAAGAATAGGTTTTCCACTGGTAATACAGTCAATCTCTATAGTATAGGCTTGACATTGCACAACACTGATAATGAGGTTCTTGGATTGTTGTGTCTCTGTTACTATTTAAGTATTTTGATAGTGATGCCAACCCTTACATACATTTGCATTTACAGGTGTGGCATTTTTAAATGACCGAGCTATGTGGGTTAGACAAGTAAAAGCTCCGACAAGTGATTTCCAAGTTGAGAAACTTTGAAATCTGTGAGACTCAAATTGACATTCTGAAATTGTGGTATGGATTGTAGACACTTGTGTACGGATTTCAACATCTGAGTCTGCGTCTACTATTTCAAATGTGTGACTTTCTGTATTGTTCCAATCTGCTTTGTACAAGAATTCAGGTCCTGTGAGCCATGAAGTGTCTTTAAGGAGATTGGCTGTGACAGCTCTTGTAGCGTGGTCTGCAGCATTGTGAACAGTAGATACATAGTACCACTGTCATAAAATCGTCTGGTCTCACTGTTAATGTAGCCTAACACTACTTTACTGTCTGTGTAGAATTCTGCTTCTGCAAGCTTAATAGGCAACTCAGATGAGATGAGTTCAGCTAACTCAACAGCTAGTACTGCAGCACAAAGTTCCAGTCCGAGTACGGTGTGCTCTGGTTGTGGTGCTAACTTTGCTTTGCCCATAACAAACCCGATATGACATTGTCCTTTTATGTCCACAGTTTTAAGATATGTAACAGCTGCTATTGCTTTAACTGAAGCATCAGAGAATACACACAGTCTCTGGTTCTGTACCTCTGTATCTTTGAGGATGGGGGCTATCTCAGCATGGCCATTCTCAAATATTTTGTCCATGAAAGAGAAGTGATCTCTCATCTCTGGCTTCCAGTGAAAGTCACTTTTAAGTGAAGAGAAGCGTTTAAGTACTTGTTCTCTGTTGTTAGGTAGGCGAGGTCTGTGGGTTCTAAAGGGTAGAGGTGCAACCCAGCTGTTTGCCTCATCTTTGACTAGTTCATTTTGCATTATTTCTAAGAATTGTTTGTCCTCAATTAACATTGCCACCTGATCATCCTTCTGTGTTCTTTGGAAGACTGTGCACCCTAGATGATCTTGGTAGTTGTCACAGACGTGATTGTCACTAGAGGAGTCTATGACAGGACAGTGTGGCAATTCTTTTATGAGAAAGCGATTGTGACATGGTTGGAAAATAGAAGGACGTCCATTTCCCAAGGTATGGGTAAGCATGCTGTTAACAGAAGATGGTCTGTGTACGTTTCCCAGACATACATCTCCTATTATGACCCATATCCCAGATCTAGTCGTTGAGCATAAGGTGCATTGTATGGACCTTTGATCTGGCTTCTGACTTTGTGGACCCCTAAGATATCTCTCCCTATGAGTAGAATTATCTGGGCTTGAGGGTCCAGTTCTGGTAACAGGTGTGCTATACGTTTCAAGTGTGCATGATGAATAGCTGCATCTGGTGTAGGAATTTCAGACCCGTTATCTGGGATCTGGTTGCACTCAGTGATAGTTGGTAAGGGAAGACAAGTCTTTCCGTCCATGGACTCGACTTGATAGCCAGTAGCTCTCCTCCCTGTAGTCTCAAAACTCCCTGCACAAGTCTTTAAGGAGTAGGGAGTGTTGGGGCCTTTGATACTAAAGATTTCAAAGAAGGTTGATCTGGCTAGAGACTTGTTACTTTTATTGTCTAGGATTGCTCAGAGTTTGACAGCTTTGTCTGGCTGGCCCTTTGGGTAGACTCTTACTAAACAGATTTTGGAACAAGATCTGCCACTTATGGCTTCTTTGCAGACTTCAGTACATTAAAAGTAATCCCATAAAGGGTTAATGACGCACACTGTGTAGGCGGAGGAATCCCACCAATAAGGGTTTTTTGGGGATCTCTTTAAGAGATAATGTTTGTCTATAAAAATATATACAGAAAAGGGATAACACCAATCTCCACTGCTGCACTGTCGTGGTTTATTGCACAACAACCACAGAAATACACGAATGTATATACACCAAAGACAAACAGGACAGATTGTGCTGCGGAGAATTGTGTTGGTATAACTCAATAAAAAAGCCTAGAGGATCCTCCCATCGCAATAAGAAACCAATTGAATAGTATCACATGAATAAATGTTTAATCACAGACAAAATAATCTAATAAATACTAAATATAATATCAATTGTAAACCTGTATAGCTGGCCAGCATAAATTTGAAAGGTACCTTGATACAAAATAAAAATCAATTATAAAAAATGGTAAAAACCTAAAAAAAACCAGAGGGGCTAGGTAATGGAAGTCCAGTACATTGTAAAGTGATCTCTGGTGTGACTGTAGTAGTGTTCCTTCCCTCTCCACTGTGCTCCCCGCCATGCTCGGTGTCACTTTGACTGTGTAATAAAGTCCATGGTGGAGGCCCAGGGTGTAGAGCTGTGTTGTGATCTGTGCTGTTGCACTCTGTGCAGTTGACACTGACCTTACAGTCCTTGGCGAAGTGGGATGTTGAAGAGCAGCACTTGTAGCAGATGTCATTTTCTCGAAGGAAGGCTCTGCGGTTCTCCAGGGACTTCTCTCCGAAGGTTCTATATTTCAGGAGAGGATGTGGTCTCCGATGCAGAGGACACTGTTTGCTAAGATCCTTGTCTTTCGTCTCTTGACTGATATATCTGGAAGACCTGTGGAAGGAATCTGGAGGATACACATTAGTCTTGTGAACTGCAATTGACGTTTTACGTGGGCTAGGTAGCATTGGGGTAGCACCTGATAGGGTAAAGGCAAAACTAGGATCGTTCCTGACCTTAGCTAGCTGGTGTACAAAGTCCACGAAAACAGAGAATGGGTGAAATGGCACATTGTTCCGCTGTTTGTATTTGGAGCCATGGGTGACCCACTGTTCCTGCAGGTTGTAAGTTAGCTTTTGAACTATGGGGTTAATGCCTCTAGCTGTGTCAAGGTAGGCAAGTCCCGGTAAGTCTCCTCCAGACTTGGCTTCTTGAAGCTCCATTAATAAGTCACTCAGTTCTCTAAGTCTCTGGTAGCCCTTGTTCAGTAATCTAGGGAAATCATCAATTCTTTTGAATAGTGCAGCTTCTATTACTTCTGGTGAGCCATAACATTCAACAAGTCTATCCCAGATCATTTTAAGGCCAGACTCTGGGTAGTTTATATGAATTGCTCTGATCCTTTTAGCATGTTCAACAGACTCATTTCCAAGCCCTTTAATTAAGAGGTCTGTCTCCTCGCTATATGAAAGGTCTAAGCCTCTGATTGCATTTAGGAAGGAGGATCGCCAAGCTCTGAAGCTCTCAGGTCGATCATTAAACTTTGAAAGTCCTTGTGTTACTAGCTCTCGTCGTGCAAGAAACCTGGCAAAGTCTAGTGTGTCCTGGTTGGCTCTAGGATGTGCTGTCGGTGTATGAACATAGTGAGCAAGTGGTGTGTGGTCATACCTGCTAGGATTGTCTGTTTCCAGCCGGCTTGAGTCATACCACTTTTGTGTGCAGGGGGCGCTGCCTTTGTTGTAGTTTACAGACTCAAACTCTTGGTGTGGGGAAGGGATGTCCCTCATGGTTTCACCTTGTGTAGAATTCTCTTGCTTGTAAATTTGCGGTTTGCTGTTCACATGTGGTTGCACTGCACATCGTGTTAGACTTTTTTCACTGATAAAGTCTGTTTGCATACCTGGGCACAAAAAAAGGAACGCGAAGCACCAAGTACTTAAATAAAAGATTTATTCCAAATAAAAACAAATATTAAAATGGATTAAGCATATAGCCAAAGGCTAAATATATCAAACAGCTGTACAAAAACAAACTTGTCTTAGAAATACAATCAAGCTGTGGCCAAAATATAGTTATCATATGGTACCATATGTAAAAAAATAATAATAAAATACCACTAATGAAATCCAATCCGCGGACTGCTTGATGAGATAGAATTGTTCTTTTGGAGCTATTTTAGAGAATAGTATGGATTACTTGTGTTCCGGAAAAAGAAGCCACCATTCAAGCTTTTCTTAATACCAATCCATTTAGCAATTTATAATAATCATTTCCTTTGCGGGCTCAATTTGGAATCCAAACATATAACAATAAAGGATCCACCGCAAGGTGCAGTTCGGGGCACCAGATAAAAGATAGATTATTTCAATATTTCTTATTGCTTTTATATTTATCGACATTAGCTTATCAGGTTTAGAATTGGCATAATCCTTGATCATATAAATGTGCCAGAGTACTAATGATTATTTCTTGGCACCAAAAGTGAACACATAAATTTACTTAGCTCTCCTATGTAGATACATAAGTCCCGAACTTCCGATGTTGGTGATCACTCCAATGAATAAAAAGCAGTCAACGGAGAAGAATCTCAGCAGATATCACAAAATAGCTTGCTACGAATAGCTGGCCAGCACTTGATAGAGAATCAGCATATAACAGTCCTAACGAGTTTCCCGGTGGTCCGCCGCTTCATCAGAGGTAAGTATACCTTGTGCTTCTGGAGGGTTGCTACTCATTTTGGAGACTTGATGGACATATTCTGATGTGCGTTGCAGTGGATCTTGGGATCCGAGCTCTGAGTCGAGTACATTGATGGTGCCTTTTATATCAGGGCGATCTGCAGTTTCCAAGAACTCTGCTTCAGCAACGGCAGCTGTGGCTTCCTTTTCTGCAGCAAGCTTTTCCATAATTGCGTCTAAGCGTAATTTCTCTGCCTCCTGACGTGATTTCTCTATTTTCAATTGCATTTCTTGCTCTGCAAAGTTGGCGCGTACTTTCGCGGCTACAGCTTTTGCATGGGCAATGATGGCTGTGTTGCTGACAGATGAGGATTTTGAGGAAGCAGGTGTTTGAGACCTTGTTTTGTATGAAGATGTCGTTTTCTGTGACATGATGTTGAGAGGTAGGTGTTTGACCGTATAGAGATCACTATATTGCAGTATACAGGTAACTGCATTTAGAGAGTGCCAGTTTCTGAGAAGTCAGAGTGTTGGCTCCTTTAAGGAGGTGCTTGACTATGCAGGAACTGCTTTATTGCTGAATCAGGATGGCTGCACTGACAATTTGTAGTTTTCTGTGAAGTGAAGTGGCTGCACTCCTCTTGCTGAGTGGCCACTGTGTTGCAGACTGTGTAGAAAACTGCTGAGTTGTCATATGCAGATAACTGAGTTGGCAGTGTAGCAGGTCTGTTAATAAGAATATATGTGTTCCACTTGCTGACAGCCAATGTTTTACTGTTCTGTCTTCACTATAATCTTCTCTTTAGCCTGAATATAATCAGACAGACAGCATAACCACTCCTATTACAATGTTGTTTATTCAAGTAGTTAAGAATGTTATAATTCAAGTGGTAAAACTGTAATACAGAAATAAGGAAATACATTTACAACATGAACAAATGTTGTTTGTAATGCAAACATTAAAACACATGGCAAAAATGCATAACTAGGGAGCAATCTTACCATTATGCTGTGCTAAGGGGAGAGATATACTGCACCTCTTGCTTCTAGCATGTAATATCTAAAATGGAGACCTGTAGCTACCCATAGTGCATTGGTAACTAAACTACAGAGGCTCTGAGAGTTCAATTTAAGTTAATACCAAGCTGACCACTAGATGGAGTTTAGACAGAATGCATACATATGTAAATACATAACTGCTAAAGGCATAACATTCATCATGTATAGTTCTTTCAACGTTGGATATACAACAAATTTTCACATGTGGTTGTGGGACAGACGTATAGCTAGATTTACTAAGCTGCGGGTTTGAAAAAGTGGGGATGTTGGCTATAGCAACCAATCAGATTCTAGCTTTCATTTATTTAGTACCTTCTACAAAATGACAGCTAGAATCTGATTGATTGCTATAGGAAACATCCCCACTTTTTCAAACCCGCAGCTTAGTAAATATAGCCCGTAGTCTCTATATGTCACTCACACCTCACCGTCACCTCTGTGTTAAAGTGAGAAATGGATTCCTACCAGAGGATGTTAGATCGTGAGTATGTAAATCTCTCTCTGTTTCCTTTCTTGTCTCCTCTTGAATCACCATAAAAGATCTCTGATACTTCTGTTTCCTTCCCCGTTATTTCTCTCAAACATTAGGACCATGGGAACAAAAAATAAATAGATCTAGCGTGATAAAGTTTCAAAAAGGGAATTTTTTTGTGTCCCATAAACATGTGACAAAAAAGGGCATAAAAACTATTCCAGCAATAAAAACCTCAATAAAGTATATGTGATAATACTCCTACCATATAGCCAAAGTATAAGCGCATATCGTATAGCCAACAGCTGGGTCAGTATCTGATCCCACTCTATATCATCGGCATGGTATTAGAGGTAAATTGAACAAATATGGGTATTAAAATCAATTCACAAATCAGTCTGGACGCGTTTCAACCGTCACCACGGTCTTTATCAAGGAGGTCAGACTGATTCATAGACAGAAATCCTGTTTATACCAGATACATCCAATCGGAGTTCCGATATTAGTGTATCTTAAAACATTCAGAATACAACATGGTATTAACATAACTATCACATATATGATAGCAGATTATAAAACTTACAGAACTTTACAAAACAGTTAATTTATTAAATCAAGAACTATAAAGCCAAAAGACACCGGATATGATGTATCGCTATCCACTGGAATTAGATCCACTTATGTCCATTGATTATGTTAATGTATTCACCGGAACTTTTAATCCGGAAATAACACACTACCACATATTCCATAAATTGTGTATGACACATATAAAACTGACAAATCCTTAAATTGGAAGGTGAAAAGAACTCCCCGGATATGAGGTATCGCTTGGGGGTTTGTAAATATAGTTCATTAATTTTTTGTTATACAGTATGTCCACCTTGATTCCCAATCCGGAAATGACATGACGCTTAGTGTCTCAAAATACCCAATATGAACAATACATATATTAACACTCGAAAAAACAGATAAACATCAAAAATATATACATAATGGGTCTATAAAACTACCAGGTAAGTATAATGACATTACAGATGTATGCACTTGATTTCAAAGTCTTTGTTTAGACCCTTTGGAATTAAACTGTCAAGTAAAAAAAAATCCATCGCATTTCTATCTGTGATAGTCTCTTATCAATATTTCTCTATTTCCATGTATCAATAATCTGCAGAGCGTTACCACAGGATACTGGAGTAGACACAGTGGCTGAGATGATCTGCAGATAGGTGTGCTGGAATCTCAGAGAACAGGTAGCAATAATCTGCAGAGCGTTATCACAGGATACTGGAGTAGACACAGTGGCTGACATGATCTGCGGATAAATGTGCTGGAATCTCAGAGAACAGGTAGCAATAATCTGCAGAGCGTTATCACAGGATACTGGAGTAGACACAGTGGCTGAGATGATCTGCGGATAAATGTGCTGGAAACTTAGAGAACAGGTAGCAAACAGGAGCCAGGGAACAGGCGCAGCAACACAGGTAATTGCAACAGATGAACTGGCAAAGGTTGCTTGGGACAGGCAGGCTTATATAGGCCAGAGGCAGGTGTTTAAGCTTCCAGGAATAACGAGGCAGGTAAGAGCAGTCTAAGTACCACAGTGGACCCTTTGGTACTACAGGCAGGATACATATATATACAAAGGTCCAGAAAAGTACCTGCAGACAGGAGCTGCAGGATGCAGGTTGTGACAGTGAGAATGTGATTATCAGCTGTTGGTCATTTTCATACATTGTAACACATCAAATGGACAAACGGGAATGTATAAGATTTGTTATATATAACTATTCTTTCTTCAAGTGTTCATACATCTGAGATGACTTCATAGTGCAAATAGTCAAAAACAGTTATCTGTCTGTGCCACCAGGGTATAATCTCCATTGAAAAAGTTGGTAATGTTGTTAAAAGAAAAGGAACTGATTCTAATGCTAATACACATGGTTCATTCACACATGAATATTACATTTTCACATATCTCCTGCTGTCACATGTTCCCTGTTGGGCCTGTTGTCACATATCCCCTGTTGTTACATATCCCTGTTGTCACATATCCCCTTTGGGCCTGTTGTCACACATCCCCTGTTATAACATATCCCTGTCCTCACATAACTTCTATTGCCACCCTACTAGTCATGTTGATACATATCGCATGTTGTCACATATGCCGTATTGGGCCTGTGGTCACATATTACCTGTTGGCCCTGTTGTCACATATACCCTTTGCCACATATGTCACATATCCCCTGTTGTCAAATATCCTTGTTAAAATAATTTGTTCCTGCCTGTTGTGCTGAGCGCCAGTAACCTCAGTCTGGGACTGGGTCGACAGTGGTACAATACAAGTCACACATAGCCTCACCCCACTCATCAACAGGCAGCCTTGCAATTGGCTGCCAGTTGCTTGTCAACAACGGAACCGAAAGGAAGCCAACTATGGGCGGTCCACATCACCTCTGCACATTGCCCCACCCCCACCACCACTACACTGGGTGCCCCCAAAAAATGTGATTCCTCCTAGCTGGCTGTTAATCTTCATAGATATAGAGCAGGGGTCGGCAACCCCCGGCACGCGTGCCGGAGGTGTCACGCAGCCCTCTGAGTCCTGGCACATCGTCCGACTGTGACAGCTGGAGAAAAGCTGAACTGCTGCATATTATGTGTTTCTTGGGGCAACTGTGGCATATTATGTGTTTCTGGGGGCAACTGTGCCATATTATGTGTTTCTGGGGGCAACTGTGGCATATTATGTGTTTCTGGGGGCAACTTTGGCATACTATGTGTTTCTGGGGTCAACTGTGGCATATTATGTGTTTCTAGGGGTAACTGTGGCATACTATGTGTTTCTGGGGGCAACTGTGGCATATTATGTGTTTCTGGGGGCAACTGTGGCATACTATGTGTTTCTGGGGGCAACTGTGGCATACTATGTGTTTCTGGGGGCACTTGTGAAATACTATGAATTTCTGGAGGCAACTGTGACATGTATTTCTGGGGGCAACTGTGGCATACAATGTTTTTATGGGGCAACTGTGAAACACTATGCATTTCTGGGGGCAACTGTGGCATACTATGTGTTTCTGTGGGCAACTGTGGCAAAGTAAGAATTGGGGGCACAACTATGTGGCATAAGATGAATTGGGGGCACAATTATGAGGAATGATGTAAACTGGGGCACTACTGTGCGGCATAACATTTATTTTTTTTGCTGGTCCCTTACTGTTAATATGATATTAGCCTCATAAAATGAGAAATAATTATATATATATAGCCGCCGAGAGGGGAGGGGGTGGCTACAAATTGCCTGGGCCTGCTTGGTGGCCCGAGTCCCTTCTGGAGACCTAATTTTGCAAAAAAAAATAAAAAATTTAAAAGTACCTTCAGACGCCAGGTCATGTGACTGCAGTGGTCACATGGTACTCGGCGGGCTGCTGGATATCTTCCCATGCTGTGCAGTGGAGAATAAGGTAAGAAGAAGGTGTGCTGGAGAGGGGGCATTTGTGACGAAAGGTGATGAGAGGGGCATGTGTCACTAAAGGTGCTGGGCAGAGGGAGGCACGTGTGATTAAAGCATGTGGGCAGAGGGGACATATGTGAGTAAAGCTGCTGAGCAAGGGGGCATGTGTGAGTAATGCATTTTTCTGTAAGAGGGTGGCCTAGTGCTTTTCACCTACTAGACATGCCCCCAATGATGTACTGCCACACCCCCAATTGTACGACCACTTGCATGGTAAAAAAATGTTGTTTAACCATGCTTAACTAGAAGGGAGGACCCATGGAGTTGCTGTACTGGGGCCATGAATTTCTCTAGGCAGCTCTGTATCTATGTATGTGTATATATATATATATATATATATATACACACACACACACAACTGGCACACCTGGGCTTGACTAGATTTTAGCCGGCACTCCGATAGAAAAAGGTTGCCAACCCCTGATATAGAGTAATGTAAGATGTGCTATGTACTACCTTACTGTAATGGCCCATGTGTCATGAAGCAGTGATGTGCATTGGAATAAGGGCCACATATGAACTGCAGACAGTATGGACCACATTGCTTGTTTATGGACCTTTATTTTCCTGCCAGGCTATCTAGCTTTGTGGGTTTAAAGATACAACTGGAAAAGTACAGAGTGGATAGAGCAAAACATTACTTTAGTCCAAAATATTAACACTTGAAGGTCACTCCCACTAGTCATTTCAATATTTATATTTTTTCTTTTACAATTCTTCCCAGTATAGCCTTGATTATGCTTTAATTAATCTTGAGAGTGATGGGACACCAGGATTCACTTTATTACATGTCACATTTTTGTGTTTTTCTTACATTGGTGGTAAGGGCAATTTAAGTGATCCTCAACTACTATAACCGCTTCTTGGGATGTTCACCTATAGCAGCCCCCTTTCCGAGGAACTTGACATGATATACAATACTCATTTACCCCCAGAACTTAAGCTCAGGTGGTCAAAGTTGTTGATTAGCAATTGTCTGGTGTAGTAGACAAAACACGGTAGGAGGTAGTTAGCAATCAAAAGGTATAGTGTTGCACACTGAGAATCAAACAGGCGGTGATTAATGCAAATAACAGACAGGCCAAGGTCAGGAATGGAGACTACAGCAGTTCCTTTAAACAAACCAGGGGTCAGGGCAGATAGAGATATTTATGCAGATCCATTAATCAAGCCAAGAGTCAGGAGTGAGGAAGACAGCAGAATCCTTTAAATGATCCAGGTCCAGTACAGAGAAGAGAAGAATAAGTCAGGATATAAGTTACACTAGGTCAAGCAGGAATTATCACCAGCACTGGTATGAATTCAGAAAGATTTTTATAAAGGCAATAGCATCAGTCAGAAACTGCAGGGTGATTAGCTGCATGAGTTTGATAGTAATTACAGAGCTGATGCCGCAAGGCTGAGAGCTGAAGAGAGGTTGGTTGCTATTCACCTAGCAACCAGCTAAATCAATTAGATGCCAGCTGCATGAGCAGAGAGGACACTAATGTGGATGTTAGGCAACAGCCTGAAGTGCAGTAGTAGACATCCTGCAGATGTGCGGATCTTCCCATAACTACTGCCGCTTAGAAAGGGAAATGCTGGCAACTGACTGGACGTGCGGCGGAGACTACATATAACAAATATATGAGGACACATACAGTAATTGGCTGTCAGGAGTCAATGCAGTTTACAAGACTTGACAGGTAGTGGTGATCACAAAGCTCATCAAGTTGCAAACTGCTTCTACCTGACAGGGAGAGAACACAGGCCACTGTTGCTAGGCAACTGATGTGGCGTACTAGGGTGATCACTATGTTTCTTAACAAGCGGTTGAAATGTGACTAAAACAGTGTTATGAACAAGTGCAACTGGAAGGTGAATATTCCGTTTCATTTAAAGTATAGAATGGCAAACATCCAGAGTTGCTGGAAAATCAAATCTTTGGCAGGGACAAAAAAATTTGGGGTATATTTACTAAATGGCGGGTTTGAAAAAGTGGAGATGTTGCCTATAGCAACCAATCATATTACAGCTATCATTTATTTAGTGCATTCTACAAAATGAAAGCTAGAATCTGATTGGTTGCTGTAGGCAACATCTCCACTTCTTCAAACCCGCAGTTTAGTAAATCTAGACCCCTGTCTTGATTTTTAAATGAGGGTGCATAACGAGGCTCACTTGTGCACATAATCTGTACATATCAAGGAATGCTCAAATACTCCCATCAGGCAGTGCAAAGGTTGTACCCCCACAAATGCCACCATCTGGGCTGTCACATCCATGTGCAAAATTGGGTGTGTGATATAAATATTAGAGATGTGCGCAGCACCTGTGTTTTGGTTTTGGTTCTAAAACCATATTCGTGTTTTGGATTTAGCCAAAATTCGTCATGTGTTTTGGTTTTGGCTTTGGAACTGGATTTAATTAAAAATTGAGAAAAATAGGTAAAATCAAGTACTACTGAGCTGATTTTGTTCCTACATTAGTATTTATAGCATTAACATTCATTTACAGTGGCTTTTCTAATGATTTCTTCACAACTGTCCAAATTTTCACCAACTTTGGCCAAAGGCTGCAGCAAGCTGGCTGGCTAAAATTAGTGACAGAGCAGCAGCACAAATACATGGCAGTTTAATAAAAGATACAATCCCTATGAAACATAGTGGCACAGCAGTATGCATAAAGTTTGAATTCCACCTCGATACTACCTCTTGCTTCAGCTGGTGGCATGGCAGGTCGTTTTTGAAGCAGCTGCACTGATCCAAAGATGCCAAGAAATGTTATGGGCTACAGAAAGCATCTCCTGCACTTATTTTTTAAGAAATTCTGCACCACCAGGTGTATGCAAAGCAAGATATGTGTTGCAATGTGGATTCCTGAGGAGAGTCTTGGCGGAGTGAGCCATTTATCTATGAAATTTCTAAGTCTTTCCAACAGATTGACACTGGTATGTTTTTTTGTGAAACCAGTAATACAAAGAATAGCTTGCCTGTGAATGACCTGGCATTGTGTGCTAGCATTAATAGGCTGAAAGGAGGATGAGGATGATGAAGCTATCTGCATTGCTGCTGCTGATGGCAATACACTTACCCAGTGGGTTACCATGATTATATAGACTTTTGTTTGATGAGTACCACTTGTCCACATATCTGTAGTTAAGTGGATAGCCTGCAAAATGGCATTTTCTAGGGACTGAATTACGTTTTGTGTAACCTCCCGATCCTGCTGAGGAATTGCTGTTCAGGAGAAATGGCATTGAGACGGAATTTGGATACATAACCTCAACTAATCGGCTGTTGCATTGATGGTGAAAATAGGATGCACACACAATGCTAACATAGCTTTCATGGCTTTATCGATACGCTGGGCAACAGGATGCTGGTTGTCATACTTGGTTCCTTACTCAGAGGCTTGTTTCACAGACTTGTGTAAAACTTTGCATACACTTCTTGTTCCCCTTCTGCATAGATGTATCAACCCCAGCAGCAGCTGTAGCATACAAGGATGTCTCTTGGGAATCATGGATTTCATTAAGGGAGTCAGTTTGTATTGGAAAGTTTGATGCTGGACTATGTATTAATGATGAGGAGGTTGATGATGAACATGTTGATGGTGAAGATTACATGAGGTGTCTAACCATTCAGGTGCTACCTGATGCTGGGCTGCTTGCTACTATACACAATTTTTCACCTTTTGAAACACTACTTTAATGAACTTGCTGCAAATTACGTAAAAGGGAGGAAGTGCCTAGATGATCAACGTCCCTACCTCTACTTATTGAGTCATCACAAACGCTACAGATGCCTTTTAAGTTGTTGTAGGGGTTGGGATAGAAATATTTCCAAACATTAGAGGTGCTTTTTTGGTCTTATGCCCTGACATGACAATGTGCTTATCATGGAATTGAGGTGGTTCCACTAGTGGCATGTCTTACTTAGACACAATCATCATCCTCCTCATTATCTTTTTTAAGTACAACACATTCATTTTCAGATCCACAATTATCCCCCTTTGGGAAAGAGGCTGCTCTATAATTACAGTGTCAGGATCTGAAACATTAGACTCACATATAGCACTCATGGAAAACTTTAGACTCTCCTTAGGATTCTGTGAGTGCCGAAATTGCTCTTCAGCCAAAGTGTTCTTTTCATGCACTAATGTGGCTGCCTTGGAGGTGACAGACCTACACCCTGAGCGAAAAAGTGGTGTATGGGAAGGTAAGGAAGATGCATGACCGTAATGGGCACTCTCTATTGCTATCGGCACTCTGGTATGTGTACCAGCAGTAGCAGGACCCCTACTAGCAAAAAGGGTGCATGGTCTGAGCCTTTACTTGCCACTGCAGGTGGTGTATGGGATGTTAGCCATTTTTGTGTTTTGGACAAATCATCAGAAACTGCTCCCTTAATCCTTACATCAAGAGCTGATGTTTTTTTTGGAGACTGACAAACAGTGTCTGGGTTTTGAGCACACTTCCTTATACTTTCTTTTTGCATGACTTTTTTCACTAGTAGATATAACGCCCCCTGCGGGGAAACAGGGACAGACGCAACACAAACAAACTTACCTTATGAACGATGGTCACCTCAAGTCCGCCTCCGATATCCCAGCTGCGATCCGATCCCAGTAGATTCGCAGCCGCAACCCTTGTCACCTCCAACCACGTCCCTCTAGGAAAGAGACAAAGATTACGGCAGTGCCTACCAGGTAAGGGCTGTCCGAGAATACGGCAACGAACAAGGGCACTCTCAGTCCAAGCCCACTTGCCGCCTCCTCGCTTTGCTCTTGCCAAGACGCGGGGGACTACAGGCACTTAAGACCAAGACTAGTCCGAGGACTAATCCCGCCTCAAGTACCTCACACACCTGCCGGTGAGGGCCTAACTGAAAGGGGGAATCGAGCGTGATACTCACCGGGACACTCCCACTTCCGATCCGGTTCTCCTGCACCTTCCCGACTCCTGCGGATGACAAGAACACACAGCCTCCCTCTGCGCTCTCAGTGAGACTAAGATGGCACCCATAAAACTGGACTGACTACAACAGCGACCCGACCCTAACAACACTCTAATGGTCGGCAACGCAACTAAGTCAAACAACTATGACTAACTAGGTGTGGTGCACTAACGGAACTGCTCACTTACACACTACGGGGAACACCAGCCGGAGGGCGGTTCCTAACCCCCTCACCCAGGTCTAACCAAGGAGACTGTCTCCTTACGATGGGGTCACCCACGGACCCTAAGGACCGGCAGCTTCAAGCCCGGCTGAGGCTCAGTGGAACAGCACACTAACCCGCGGGCCGACTGCCGCACGGAACAGCCGATCGAACTGAACCGCCCGACTGCCTGTACTCGGGTATCTCACACGTGTCCTTACGTCCGGAACCACAGGTCCACCTGCACGGAACCGGCCTTGGGGACCCTCAATCAGAACCACAGCCACCCCTGGAACTGCCTCAAGGTGTGCTGCACTGCCACCAACTCACTCAGCCACCCCCTCTGGAAACCAGTGTGACCCCGGGGACCTAAGGGACAGGAAAACTACGTGTGTTCTCCCCTGACTATGTGTATGCTGATAACTACACTTGTCCCCACAGCACGGGTTAGCACAGAACAACACAGGAATAAGAGCCTACCTTTAATGGGGGCCTGACGTCTTGCCCCTGGACACAATTACGTAGCACACCCAAAATGCCGTAATTCAACAATACCCGCCGCACAGACAGAATACAATATACAGTACTTTGTAAGCTACTTACCAGAGCACACCACTGCTAGCCAACCAGCCGGTTGCTACAGCACCACAGGAGCCTCCGCTCTACTGTACCTCCTAACTACGTGTGCTCACACAGGACCGCGCCTACACTCACAAGGCTCCCACGCCTCTATCACACCACCTCCAGGGCCTTCTGCCCTTCATACCATGGGCCTCTTGCCCAGTTGCACACAGAGCCTTGTGCTCTGATTAATGGGCCTCAGCTCCCTCTCTACCTCAGGACTCTGAGCCCACTAACTAGGGCCTTGTGCCCTGCTACTTAGGGGTACTAGCCCCTGCCTACTCAGGCCTTGTGGCCTCCCCATCTAGCTGTGGACCTTGTGCTCTTTAAAGCCTACGGGCTATCAGCCCCTACTTAGGCCCTCTGGCCTTCCTATGGCATCTAACTAATTAAGGGCCTTGTGCCCTTTTATACCTGGGGCTCTCACGCCCCCTGCCTAACTAACAGGGGCTTGTCCCATTTATCAAAAGTATTATGGCCTACTGGCCCACTAACTCGTAGGGGCCTAGTGCCCAGGTCCTTGGGCCTTGTGCCCCTAATTTACTCCATCCCCACGGGCCTTGTGCCCGACCGTGGCCCCGGGCCTAGTGCCCGAATTTAACGTTGAGTATACTTACCTGCTCTGCGCAGGATACTCAACTTGCCACGCAGTCTTCTTCCTTCTCCGGGTCTTCCAGACCCTCCAGCCGGTGGCGCCTCTTCTCCTGTTCGGCGCTGTTGAGGGCTGCTTGGCGGGGGCGCTCTCAGCCCTTACAAGGGCTCCCCGCCGACGTTCTCCGCTCCGGCTGCTTGCTTGGAGTCTTCTTTCTCCGCCGCCGCTCCAGACGTCTGCTTCCTTCCTCCACCGACGGACTTCTGAGAAAATGGCGCCACCCGGCGACTTATATAGTCGCCGGCGTGACGTCATTAGCCGGCGCGGGCGCTGATTGGCTCGCGTCGGCGCTGATTGGCTCGCGTATCCGGCCACTGATTGGCCAGCGGGGAAAGTTGAGCCCTGATTGGCTCATCCTTCCTCCGCGGACGGGACCTGCAGGAAAGAAGACATACTTACCGCCGCTGGAGCGCTGGACGGGTAAGTCACTTCTTTCTTCCTTCTTCACCCTCTTGCTGGGCACCGGAGCTGGGGACATCTTCTGTCCCTCCAGGGACGCGGCGACGCCGGAAATCTTCGCCCTCTTCACGGGCACCGGGCACATCTCTACATAGAGGATGAAAAAGTACTACTACTGCAAGTACTAGTACTGGGATGCTCTTGATCTGTAGACTGATCCATGTTTCACAAGAGGAGTACTACCTATTTAAGTTGGAGCTACTTATAACTGCCATCACACCTGGTGAACACCCAATGAGATAGGGAAAGGAGGGAATGGTATCTTATAATTCTTATGACACTGCTCCACAACATATTTCAAATTTAGACAATTGGTTCTTAAAAATAAATGTTTTATGTTTTAGGTGGGCGCTGCTTAGAGATAAAGAACACCCTGTTTTTTGGCTGATTACTAAATAAATCACTGCCCCTCACTTAATTGCTTGCAGATTGCAACACTTTGGATTTTAAAATCAAGAAATGTATTTGTTTTTTGGGGTCTGTTGCTCACAGTCAAATAGCACCCTGATTTTTGTCCACTAAATATTTCAGATGTCTCTACTGTATATACTATAATATACTAAAACAACAACCAATAGCCACTGCTTGTCTGCTCTTCACTCTCTGACACCTAGTTGATCAGCACACAATTCTAACAGACTGATCTCTAAGTAAACTGCATTAAAATCACAGCTATTGCTATATAATTTGCCTCTTTCACCCTGACAAACCCTCTACAATGGATTTACTTAGCAGAAAATTGCAGCCAACTTCCTATCCACTTGCTATAACTTCTAAAATAGCAGATGAAACAGGAAGGGAGTCGACTCGGTTCGACTTGGAACCCCAAAATTCGGATCTAATGGATTTCTCTGAATCACTCATCTCAGAGGCGAACGCAGGATTTAGAAGGGGGGGTTTCCGCCCCCCCCCCTTCCCCCGAAAAAAAAAAAAATAGAGCGAGAGAGAGCTGCTGCATTTCAGCGAGTCTGAATTCTACAGCAGCCGCGGCGCTGTCAAGAAGCATCCGCGGCAGAGCTGTATTATACTACAATACAGCACTGCCGCGGACGCTTCTTTGACAGCGCCGCGGCTGCTGTGGAGTACCGTTGGTTCCCGGAAGGGAACCAGAAACCCCCCCCTGCGTGCGCCACTGCATCTCTAGTAATTATATGCTGATATCACTTTGATTTGTTGTACTTCACAGAAATCTGGCCAAGCCAACCAAAGTTCAGTGCAGGAAAGATAGAGCAGCTGTGTCAGTTTATGATAGCATGTGCTGATAATTCTTAGTCACTGCAGAAGAAATGACAGGGAGTCAGCAGCAGAGCTAGCATACTGTAATGCTGACTGGCTGACTGTTTCATACTCACAGGCAACACAGAAAAGAGTGAGTGATTGCTGGCTGCATGTGTGGAGCAGCAGTCTGTCCTGCATTTTTGGGAGCATTTACATCTATTCAAATTATCAAATATAATCACAAACACAGATTCTGAAAAATACCCAATTTATTGAATTTGCAATAGGAAAAGTTGTATGTCTTTACAAAACAAACCATATAATAACCTAAAAAATAAATAATAAACAAACATATTTTACTTTGCAATACAAATAATAGTAGTTTTTTTCTCTTATAAATATACATATATAATTATTGGATTAATAGCACAGTGAAACATACAAATAGTCACGACTTTGTTGTGCATTGCACACATAGTACAGTACTGAATATATTTTTCATATATTTATCCTGCTTGCTTTGAATTGTGACTTGTTTGACTGTTTTGTCTGTTTAGTATATTAGTTTATACCACATACTGTATGTGGGTGATCTATACATGATCGCCACAGAATAATATTTAAAGCTGCACTATCACCTGCCAAAGAGCCATAGAGCAGGTGTACCGAACACCCAGCTGGATGAACCTTTGGTGGCTGCTCTGAACATCAGTTTTACCTGGGGCTTCCTCTGTTTCTCTTACAGTCCTGGCTGAAAACAGAATGTTTTACTTTGAGGATCAATCACAATCCATAATCAAAAGATTGTGGCTTTTGACTGGTCCTCCTTTTCACACACATCATTTAAAAGTGGTTTACTAAATTGATTTGCTGGTTGCAGAGCCACATGAAAACGGGTTTAGGTAGCAGATCCCCATTCTCCGGCTGGGGTAGAGTTTGTACTAGCATCTTTTATTAGGTGGATGTGCAGTTTTAAATTAGTATATTGTACTTTGTTACGGTGTAGTTTCTATTAAAATAGGGTGTTCACATTTGAAATAATATCTGCTACAGAAATTAATACATATCAATAAAACAAGGACACAAAACATACATACTGAAATGTGGTATTTCAAAGTTCAGAAACATTGGTGCCATTATGTATGTGATCAATTTATGAGTGTGTCCTTTAAACTTTTAAGGGAACCATAACATTATGTACACTACAAGTAACAAGAGTTATAAAATGTTTGGCAATGCTCCCAGCTATGATATTGACATCTCCCTGGAGTATACTGTGTGATTTTCTTGTCATATAAAATCAAGGCAAGATAGAACAGGAATAGGAAACTAGAATTGAATGGCAGTGATAAGCATTATGTTTATAAACCTGTTCTTGAACCATTATTTTGCATTGCTTAGCTTGTTTTTTCTTGTTTCTCTCCCATTTATATTCTTGAAAGACTTTTTATTGTTCATTTAAAATGTGAAAAATGTTATTTTGACCTCTTCTCATCTTGAATGAACATTTGTATAATAAGATTAAACAGTATATGGGTCCTTCAACTCACTTTAATTTAGTTTCTGGAGGTGTCACACAAATATAAGGAAGTAGCTGGTCCTTCTCTTCATTATATTTGTTGTTAACATGACATATATCTTGCTTCTGCAGGTATGCAATGACATTAGTTTGATCACTGGTAGAATGACTCTTTTGAGCAACACACTCACGACACCTCTTGATCACCATGTATCCTATCTCAACCAGGTTGAGTAGAATGCAAATAATAGTAATGATAACCATAAACAGGGTGAAAATATTTTTTTCGGTGGGTCTTGATATAAAGCAGTCTACAATATTGGGACATGGAGACAATGTACACTTTACAATATTAGGGAGAGCATAGTTCTTGTAGATATGGTGAAAGATGTAAAGAAATGCTGAGTCCACCAAAGCTTTCACTATAAGACTTATGAGATAAGTCCACCATAAACCTCCTCTTTTTTTTCCAGTGTCCAAATACAATCTTCCACAATTCTCTCCTTGCTTTTCCTTATGCTTTCTCTCACGATCTTCCCTGTAGGCCACATGCATAATAACAAGAAGAGATGGGCAGGTGACCATTATTAGCTGGAGGGCCCAGAGCCTTATGTGTGATACTGGAAAATAGTGATCGTAGCAGACATTGGTGCAGCCTGGCTGTCGTGTGTTGCACTCGAATTCTCCTTGCTCATCACCCCAGACCCTTTCAGCTGCCACAATATAAACCAATAGCCGAAAAATAAATACTACTGATAGCCAGATGCGTCCAAAGGCAGTGGAGAAAGTACTTGATCCACTTAAGAGAGCCTGAAAAACGGCCCAATTCATACTTTATCTATAAAGAAAATGAAACATAGGTTATTTTGAGGCAAATGTTCATCTACCAAAGCCTTAAATGCTGAACTATTTATCATATTGGCAATATGGATGGGCAGAAAACAAAGTAGCCTATTCAATTTTCTGTTTTCTTCTGTTAACTATAACCCTAACTGTATTAAGAGGCATAACCCTAACATACATGGCAATGTCCTTGTGAAAAAAGAGCCCAAAAATCTGAGTAAATAAAATAATGGAAAGGGTGGCCCCCAAATTCTCAACAAGCCATAGCACTATCCTGCTTCCCAATATAAACAGGGAAAAAACGAGCATGGAGTTCCCCTGTCATAGTGGGAGCCAGCTCTGGGCCAGTCAGAAAAGGCCTGTTGCCTGTATGTGAAGGAGGTCCACCATAAACAGTGTGTCCTCCCTGCCAGTGACTACTATCCCAGCAATGAAAAGGAGGCTAATGTAATGAAAAATATTGAAACACTTGGGGCTAGATTTACTAAGCTGCGGGTTTGAAAAAAGTGGGTATGTTGCCTATAGCAACCAATCAAATTCTAGCTTTCATTTATTTAGTACCTTCTACAAAATGACAGCTAGAATCTGATTGGTTGCTATAGGCAACATCCCCACTTTTTCAAACCCGCAGCTTAGTAAATCTAGCCCCTGAAGTGCAGCTTTGCAACTTCAACCAGAGTTGCATACCTGTACCCATTATACTGAAAGTGTGTAAGTAAAATATACAAAAATACATTTTAATATAAGGTTTAATTGAGTAAAACACTCCCAATCATTCATTCATTACTTCATTGTAAATAATACTTCATTGTTATAATATGATGAGGAAAATCTTCTGTCTGTAGAATTTGCCATTTGATTATGTCAGATTAAGAACAAGGAAAGAAGATTTTATATTCTATTAAGTGGTAAATGAGAGATGTCAGTAAAATATATACCTGTACCTCTTTTATTATTGTTTTGCTATTGTAAAACTATATGTTCCAGTATTCATTGTCAGCCATTAATTGGAAGGGAATATTGTTGCATGTATTACAGCAAGCAACAACACGCCTTTCTAGTCAATGGCTGGTATATGCCCTAACATTTAGTTCCATAATAGCGGCAGTGGTTCCAAATTAATTATTAAAAAGCAACTGTGGACACTTCCATTTATTTGGGTAGAACATTTGGGGCCTGATTCATTAAGGAAAGTATGGCAAAGCAAAATTAGTACGTTTTCTCCTGGACAAAACCAAGCTACAATGCAAGGGGTGCATATTTATTATTTTGCACATAAGTTAAATACTGGCTGTTTTTTCATGTAGCCCACAACTACTTGATCTTTATTTATACACTGACATTTAAAGCATACTTGCCAACCTTTGGCAAGCTAATTCCGGAAGATTCCAGGCAGGGGGGCTTGGTTGAAGGGCGGGGCATGGTAATTTGCATAATTTTTTGCTCCTCCCCCGTGATAAAATTACGTTATTTTGCGGAGGTGGGGCCAAAATGACGCGGTTCACCACGAATCGCGTCATTTTGAGGAGCATTTTGCCATATGCGGGATATTTGCCTGCTCTCTCGGGAGCCGGGAGACCTACCCGAATTTCGGGAGTCTCCCAAACATTCCGGGAGAGTTGACAAGTATGATTTAAAGTTGATCTAGGACATGCATTTCCCCAACTATAAATTTGTCCCCACATTTTAAATTTAGCTCCCCCTCCAATGCAACATGGTTTTGCCAAGGTGCAAGGTTACTCATTTGTTTGCGCTACTTTCCTTAATGAATCAGGCACTTGGTGTGAAAAGGTGTGGTATTTTGCATGAGCAAAAAACTTCAATTACTACGTCAGATTGAATTAGCCCCTAAATGAGTAACCATGTACACTTGCATTATTTGCATTCTGGGGAAAGTTATATTAAGGTTACTATAAAAACATTTGTGATGATCTTACAGGACTACATTTGCTGCCAATGCATGATGGATTCTGCTGTTTATGTCTAATTTTCTTTTTAGTTGAAAAAAAGGTGCAGATTTTTGCACTGCTTTCATGGTAACATACCCCCCTACTTTTCCATTAATTTCAGCAATTAATTTTTTCACTACATCTAGGTAAATAATACAAAGCAGCTGAATTGCAAGTAAATCAATATATTTCAAATGTAAAAATAAACATTGTTTGCTATAGTAGCTATAACATAGAAACATAACATTTATGATAGGAAAAAAAGACAGGTTAAGATTTTCTGCATGCCAAAGTCATTTCCACTTCTGCTCAGTTAGTATACTGTTTATTATGAAATATACACACATGGTCTGCCGTTGCCATATCTGTATCTGTTTCAATTCAACAGAGAGTTCAGAGATGATACCAACACATACGGTTTGAGATAGTTCCCACTTCCTGACTTTCTAAAGATTGTTGTAGAAATTAACTATTTACATATGTAGCTCTACATAATCTGGCTAAAAGTCTGAGGCCACCTATTCTGGACTGACAATCACATGTAGTTTAGTTCAAGTATAGGGAGTTAGACACTTACCTTTTCAGTGTTTCAAGAACTTCATACAAGAATGGTGCATCTGTATACCATTGTCTTATCGTACTTAGGTATAAAAGAGGGTTGTTTTTTTTTGTTTGTCTCTACTTGCAAATAAAAATGACACCTAGGTCCCGACTCCCAGGGAGTGTCTGCAGTTTCTTATTTCAAAGCTTTCTCTGCAAACATACTCTAAGCAAACCGGATCTTTCTGTTTTATAGCCAATCTGTGGGAAGTAGTCAGGTAAAGGTGTGTTCTGAAATTCCTCAAGAAATAAGATAGAAAATATTAACTCTTTAGCAACATTAGAAACCTCTGGCATGTACATATGAGGTATGATTAAATATGTTCAAAATGTGCAGCCGTATTGTTTTAAAGAGAATGATTAATCAATACTATGCTCTAAAGTCAATCACTGTATTCTGAGTATATCTAACCATTTTTAAATGTAAGCACATTTGGGTTTAGGAAATAATGTGTAACCTTGGGCAGACAGAAGAAAAAAATGTGAAACGGAACTGTGGGTTCACTTACTTTCATCTTCATCAGTGCCTCCACCCAGGTCTGCTTTGGATGGTCTAGTACAGTGTTGGCTAACCTGTGACACTCCAGGTGTTGTGAAACTACAAGTCCCAGCATGCTTTGCCAATATATATAGCAGCTTATTGCTGGAAGGGTATGCTGGGACTTGTAGTTTCACAACACCTGGAGTGTCACAGGTTAGCCTACACTGGTCTAGTACATACTTACCTACTTTTGAGACCAGCTGTCCGGGAGGGGGTCCGTCGAGGGGGCGTGACCACGCGGGATGCACCGTTAGGCTCCGCCCCATGTCAATCTTGGGCAATTCTGGCCAATCGTAGCAGGGGCGGGGCCACGGTGCTGCAGTTATCCCCGCCCCCACCATCTACAACAACGGGGAGATGCTGGTTCCGGGATTTTTGCCTGCTCTTTCGGGAGTCCGGGAGAACTCCCAAAAATTCGGGAGTCTCCCGGACATTCTGGGAGAGTAGGCAACTATGGTCTAGTAGCAGTATATGAAGATGTGTTTCATTCTTCAGGGGTCAACCCGGGTGCACCCCATGCCACGCGCTAGACCCTCCGTCTTTCTTACCAGGGTCTGGTGTGCAGGGCTGGCCTCCTCCATCGTGTTCCTTAATTCCTGCGTCTCCTGATGGTGGCAGCCATCTTGGACCTTTTATAGTTTTCCATGTTCAGTCATTAGCTAATTACTTTACACTTTCCCTCATCCTCCAGACTATTTAAGACACCTGTTCTGATAATATGGTGTCAGATCTTAATGTTCAGTTAGCCTGCTAGCTGCTGGATTGTTTGGCTCTTGTAATCCTGTGTTTCCCTTGTGAATCCTGGTATCCTGTATCCATTCCTATGCCGCAGATCCTGATATCCAGTGCTATATGCTTTTCAGCTAATCCTGGTATCCTGTATCCATTACTATTCATAGGATCCTGATATCCAGTGCTATATGCTCCTCAGGTATTCCTGAAATATTGGTATCCTGTATCTGCTGCCCTTCAAGATATTCTTGTATCCTGGCCTTCCTATTCTGGTCTCTCCTTGTCACTTAACATCTTATTCTTCTATTAATCCGTCAGTCTCATCTGGTACCCATCTGGAGAACTGTGTCGGAAAACCTTCACAACGCTCTGTGCCTCCATGGTGGGTTGAGCTAAACCAGGCAGACTGTAGAATCACATCATTCCTGTGTGATTCTGTGATATCCCAACTATCCCACCCATGACACCAACTAACAAAAAAATAGTGAGGGGGGAGATCAAAACAAGACAAATCTATTGTCCTTTACATTTGCATTAGCAATTGAGCCGCTAGCTGAAAAATTACCAATCTCCTTTGATTGCAGGTACATCTATCGGGGAAATGTGTCATAAACTGTGCCTTTTCACTGATGTTGTCATGCTGTTTGCGTCGGATCTCCAGACCTTACTACCAGCAATCCACCATATTCTCCAGGTCTACTCAGAGGCATCCTTCTATAAACGCAATAATTCAAAATCAGAAGTATTGGCCATTGCAACTCCACAAGTCTGCCAGGACACTCTGAAGGAAAAATTTGGTTATAATTGACAGGCTTCATCATTGATGTATTTAGGTATCCATTTATGCAATAATCTGCCAGATTCTATTGTTTGTAATTATACCTTCATTTCTACCCAGTTTACTTCTTTGACGAAAATGTGGACTAATTATGAAGACTTGTGGTTGGGCAGGATGACAGCTGAAGAAATGATGCTCCTTCCTAAACTTTTTTACCTTTTTATATCCATTCTCTACTTTACTCCATATCTTTTCCTCAATAGATATAATGATGTAACCATGCATTTCATATGGATAGGTAAGGGCACTAGATTAGTGAAAGAAAATTGGCAAGGTCTAAGTGGAAAGGTGGTCATGCCTCCCCCAAGATAGAATTTTACCAGCTTTCCTGTTTTCTGGCCCAAATTAAGGACTGACTAGCTCCTGACTTGCCCAAGCCTTGGGTTAATATAGAAAAACACTCTTTCCACTCTTTGTCAGATTTGCTATGGTTGGACACCAAAAATAGCCCTTTGGAGGCCATTTCTTTAACTAGTATATGAAACTCCCTTAAAGTCTTAGATAAACTTATTCATCTAACACGCAAATTTACTCTCCTATCCACTAACTTATCGATCATTGGATTGGCTAAACTGATCCTCAACTTGCACCTGTTAAATTGGCATTCTCAAGGTATAGTTAAATTGCACCACCTATTTGATGGCGGCACTATCCTGTCCTTTTCTCAATTGATTGACTATCCTTTCCTTTTCTCATGAACATTTTCATATCCCTACCTGTGATTTATATAAAGATTTGCAGATTCAACACTAAGTATGACCAAAATTTGTTCTTCACCTACCCTGCTGCAACCCCCTCCTTCTATAAAACCTGTGTTTGTCTCCACTTTATTGTGCGGGTAGCATTTCTCCTTGGTATACTCTTCTTCTGTTCACCATAGAAGCTGTCCGCACAGGAACTGTGGGAAGTTGATCTTCGTTTCTCTCTGACTGATAAGGACTGGGAGCCTATTTTACAAAATATTTCTAAAGTGTCAAAATGTATCAATCACTCTGAAATACTGATTAAGCTCATACATAGGATGTACTTGACACCTAAGCAGATACATAGACTTATGCCTTCTGTCTCTAAATTTTGTTGGAGGAAATGTGGTGAGGTTGGGAGTTTAGTGCAGATTTTTTGGAGTTGCCCCTGCTACAGACTGTTTGATTTGAACTATTCAAACTCATTAATCTGGTTGCGCAAATTTCTTTGATTCCCTTCCCAGAGATGGCCCTCCTACATCTTTATCCTCCGCAGCTTCAAAATCATGAGCAGTATGTTGTGGGTCACATCCTTATAGCTACAAAAGCTGCAATTGCCCAGTTTTAGAAATATCCTTCCCTCCTGCCTATTTTGCTAATTACGGTCAAAATTCAAAAGAGTTATGTTATGTAGATACTGGAGTTCCCATATTCATCTACTAACTCATTTCCCTTTATCAAATGTCTCAACTGGAGCACTTACTACCCTGAGCACTAAGCTCATCCATCTTCCTCAATTTCACTGTGAAATGTTTTTTTACCATATTTTGTTATGGACCAGTTTATTGGTATTTTCAGATGTACTAATATAACTATAAGTAACTCATTCCCCTCCCTTTTTTATTGCACCCCCTCCTTTTTTCCTGTTTGCGTGTTTGTATTGTATTTCTGTTTCCCCCAGCAAAAATGGAAAATTCAATAAAGTTCTGATTAAAAAATTGATAGGAAAAAAAACAAAAAAAACAAGACAAATCAGTAAAATGACAACCAAACACACCAACATATAGTCCAAGCTCAGCTATCAATGGCCTATGTGATGCATGTGAGCTCAAATATTATTCATTATTATTATCATCATCTTTTATGTAAGCTCTCTCTTAATGTTTTCCTTACTTAATTATGCCATTTTGTGTGTTAGAATTTAGGAATTTTTTAGTTATATTTATATAATTTTGTAACTTTGGAATTTTCTTCCAACCACCTATGTACAGCGCTGCAGACTTTTTTAGGCTCTTTATGTTTAAAAAGTATGGAAAAACTAGTTGCATTCATTGCTCAGGTGTGATTTTGGCCTATTTTTCAATGCAAATAGTCTTCTCATCTTGAAGGTTCCACGGGCTTCTTCTATGAACTCTGATCTTTAGTTCTTTCAATAGATTTCAATTGGATTCAAGTCAGGTGATTGGCTGGGTCATTCTAGTAGCTTTATTTTCTTTCTCTGACACCAATTAAGCGTGTCCTTGGCTGTGTGTTTGGGATCATTGTCTTGCTGAAATGTCCACCCCTGTTTCATCTTCAGCGTCCTTGTAGATGGCAGCAGATTTTTATCAAGAATGTTTTGGTACATTTTTCCATTCATCCTTCCTTCAATTAGATGCAATATTCCAATGCCGTGTGCAGAAAAACAGCCCCACACCATGATGTTCCCACCTCAAAACTTCACGGTTGGTATGGTGTTTTTGGGGAGATGTGCAGTGCCATTTCTCCTCCAAAAACATGGTGTGTATTATGGCAAAAAGTTCAATTTTGCTCTCATCTGCCAACGCTATATTCTCCCAGTATTTCACAGGATTGTGCAAATGTTGTGCAGAAAACTTTAAACGATCTGCAACATGTTTTTTCTTCAGTAAAGGAGTCTTGTATGGTGAGCGTGCATACAGGCCATGGCGGTTGAGTGCATTAGTTATTGTTTTCTTTGAAACAATTGTACCTGCTAATTCCAGGACTTTCTGAAACTCTCCAAGAGTGGTCCTTGGTTCTTGGATTACTCTTCTGATAATTTTTTTCACTCCTCTGTCAGAAATCTTGCGAGGTGCAACTAGTCAAAATGATGCTTTTTCCATTTCCAGATTATGGCCCCAACAGTGCTCACTGGAACATTCAGCAGTTTAGAGATCCTTCCTTAACCAATGCCATCAGTATGTTTTGCAACAATAAGGGCGAAGATCTTGAGAAAGCTCTTTGCTTTTACCCATCATGAGATGTTTCTTGTGTGTTACCTTCGTAATGAGACATCTTTTTATAGTCCATCAATTGTGGCTGAACTAGCTGGCAAGATTGCTTACCAATTACTGATAAATTTCAGCTGGTGTCTTGGCTTTCCATAAATTTTTGCAACTCCCTTTTTCATGTGTTCAATACTTTTTCACTGTGTCATATCACAAGTTTTTATTACACAAAACTTAAATGGTGGACATCTATGGTTTAATTTCTTCACATGTGTGGATTGCAAAGGATGTTGCTGACATTCGGTGTAAATTTCATTACAATAGTCACATCAAATATTTATTTATACATTTATTTTTTCACCCGATAGATAAATATATATATATATATATATATATATATATATATATACCCGATAGATAAATATATATATATATATATATATATATGTATATATATATGTTGTCGAAGTCGTATAATTGGATGAATGAAAGTATATTAGCTAATATTGTTTTATCGTGCGATAAGCACTCAGTGTGCCACGCTACACGTGGCATGGCGCGATCACGTGCTAAAATACGCATGCACACACTCGCAGTGCAACATTTAGTTATTTATATATTTCATATTTATATTGTATCCATTCCACAGTGATTTATGAGCAGATAGTATTTAGTTTATATATTATGATTATATGTACACTTTAGTGTTATTTAAGGTTCAGGTTACAGGAAACCTGTCATGTCTGGTATCATTTTAATCCCCTATTCATCAGCAGTTGTCTGGTTCCTTCGCCGAAGAGATCACACATTGCATACTCTAGTTAGCGATGTTAGGGAATAAATGTTTAAAAAAATACTGACTATAAAATAATAATAGACTAGTTGTAACTGGATTCTTGGCGGGAAAGTCAGAGCACAACCCCTGGAGAGATGACCCCCACCTTTGGATATTTTGGTTTGAACTGACCTATAACCTGCAGCACTCTGGACCTTCCTGATACCTGGACCAATAGAAGCAAGCCACACCATCTGCATTGTTTTCACTGTAACACTGAGTGTATATAACACAGCTCTCACTGGCACTGACCTCAGTCTTTATCTGACAACAGTATTCTGGAGTGAAGTACTGTACGCTGGTACCAGTGGGAGCACAGTTAGCGCAAGTGAGCACAGCGGTATGTATGTATCTTTTGGTATTGGCTGTACTGTATTATAATCATGTATTGAATTGTTAAATTTGCATCTGTTAATATAAATTAATTTGTGCTTTGGAAACACAACACAATCGCTTAGACAATGCTTATTTGAAAACTTTAGAATTACTTTAATAATATATATATATATATATATATATATATATTATAAATGCTTAGTGGCGTGTGTTAGTCTGTCTGTGTGTGTAAAAAATAAAACCAAGCTGCAGCGCCACCTGCTGATCGGAGTTATACACTGACCTACTAAATTCTTAGTGTGTGTGGAAAAAAAAACTCAGAAAGGGCTGAAATTTGGTATACTAAGATGTTTTTAATTTGTTAATTTAATTTGTTAATTGGTAAAAGTGTTTATAAAGATTTTAAAAAAATATATATATATATTTCTTGAAGGAGAAGTGACAGTTGGGAGTGGTTGGTGGTTGCCTTGGGTGACAGTGGGGAGTGGTTGGTGGTTGCCGGGGGTGACAGAGCGAGAGGAGTGTGATACTCAGGACTGCTGAGAGAGATCCCTGTGTCTGGATAGACATCTGGATAGATGTGGCGATGAAAATGAAGGATGAGGTGATGGAGAAAAATTATGAGGTGGTGACATGTGGACAAAACCAAGTTAAAAAAGGGCGCTTACGTTGGGAAGTAACGCTCTTCCCCTGAGGAGGCCTGGGCTATGGCCCCAATGCATGACAAGAACCTTTTTAACACCTTAAGTAGCTTGATTTGACTAGAATGCATGAGTATCATGCACGGGTTAACTTGTATATATATGTATATATATATATATATATATATATATATATATATATATATATATATATATATGGCATTCATATTACCGTGCAGCTGATACCATATATATAATGGGATTATACGAGCTCTGGTTTATTTCTTCTCTGGTTTTAATCTATGAAGTGTTGCAAGGTATGGCTATTAATTTCTTTCTTTCTAATTATATTTAGTGCTTTATAGACACTATTCATATGTGAATGGAAATTCTGTTCAATTATTATTTTTAATTTTAACTTATTTATAAGGCACCACAGATTTCATAGCATGACCGTGTGTCCTGTGCACAGTCCTTGGGGTTAAAAGTTCCTATGAAAGTTCTCTGTATTGACACTGAATGTATTTGCACATAGTAATTATATCCCCTCTTAGACACCTCTTTTCTTAAATACTTAAAATGGCTAACCTTTTCTTATAACGTAATGACTCCAAACCCTTTATCAATTTTGTCACTATTCTGTGAACCCTTTCTAGTTCCAAAATGTCTTCTTTATAGACTGGTGCATAGAACTGTACTCTGTAGTACTGAACTCCAAGATAAGGTCAGCAACATATATAGTGGTAAAGATACACTGTCTTCCCTTCCATCTATGCTCCCTTTATGCATGTCAATACTTTATTGGCCCTTGCAGCTGCTGCTTGACATTGAACACTATTGCTAAGTCTACTGTCTACGAGCACTCCCTAACCCTTTTCCATTATAGATTCCCATAAATTTATCCTATGTAATGCTTAGGTTGTGTGCTTGTTTTTCATCCCTAAGTGCATAACCTTACATTTATCTATGTTAAACTTCATCATCCATTTGGCCGCCTAATCCTTGAAAAGTTTATTCAAGACCCTCTGCAGAGAAACTAGAGAGAAACTACAGCTTGCTCTGATTTTATTATCTTACAAAGTTTGGTATCATCTGCAAAAATGGAAACTTTGCTCTCTAAACCATCACCAAGGTCATTAGTAAATATATGAAAATGGAGTGGCCCAGCACATAACCTTGAGGTACTCCACTTAGACTTTTTGACCAATTAGAAAATGTTCAATTTATCACAACTCTTTGTTCCTTATTCTCCAACCTGTTTTTGACCTAAGTACAAATGTTGTTTCCTAGACCTAGTTCCCTTATTTTGTAAACCAACCTTTGATTCTCACTAATAATCCTATTGCGCATCAAGTAGTCTTGAATACTATCCCTTAATATACCTTCCAGTAGTTCCACTATTGATGTACATATTTATATGAGTTATCCCTGGGGATTTCAGGTTCATATTGATTGTTGCAGAAGTATTTGTTCCAAAGTAATAGTTTAATACAATTCAAAGTCCTTTCATTGGGGTTTCTAGCACTAATTCTTCTGCAGATAATTCAGTAGAAACCCCTGAAGTCAGCATTGTGCTCACTGGTGAATACTCAACAAAAATGGTCTTAACTTATTATAGTGTAGCATTTAAATTTACCCGTGTGTCTGGTTTTACCTCAAAGTCTGAAATGTTACAGTTGGGATGATTTAACCACATAAGGTAGATCTCTTCCCAGTAATAATTCATTTTCCTTCATCCTGAAATGACTTTAATCCTTATCAGCAACTGATCTCCTTTTTGCAGAGGACTGGTCACCATGTTAACTGCCATATGGATGGGCTTCATCTCTGTAATGGTTAAGATAGTTCAGCTTAAGCTCAAATGATGGCAGGAAACAATAGTCTGAAGGCAGACGTTTTAACCAAAACTCACTAGATAACCTGTTTTCTAAGTTCATAGGTTACACAGGTAGGGAGATAGAAAAGAGATAATGATCCCTTTTATTAATGCACACACTTAGTAAAATACAACAGTGCTCCCGAAGGAGGAATGTGTTCCCCCACCAAAATTAACAAAAGTTCGACAATCACCAGTGCAAGTAAATTCCCCAACAAAGTCCCCTGCAGGTTACCTCTCCAGCACCTAGCAGGTACAAAGTCCCGACAATAACAGTCCTAGTGGACCAGGGGTTCTGGTCTGTATATAGGTCCATGTACCTCTCCACCAGTTTGGTATGACCCAGCGTATTAGTCTCCCTGCCGATGCAGGCTCAGTAATTCCCCAGAATCTATTAGTGTTTCCTGATGGTGTGGTGACAAAATCATTCCTAGAGGTGCAAAACTTTGTGGCCCTGAGAGAATACTGTTAATCTCAATCAGCCCAAGTCCTTGCTCTATCAAGATTCTCAAACAACCTCTCTCCCTCCCCGGGCATCAGGGGCGGATTGGGAAATTAAAGTGGCCCTGTAAAAATTTCTGAAAGTGGTCTCAAGTAAGCGGGATCAACTAAATGGTGTTAGGAACCCCTCAGCCAGTACAGCAAAACCCGGAGTCTGCTCCGAACGTCTGGTGTTCACTGTTGCCCCTAGTGGTGGGGACAGACTTGGCTGCAGGCAAACAGAGAGTCGTGAGACGTGCACTGGCTGGGGAGAACCCAGGAATAGAGTTACCAAGGCCGTAGAGTCGGAAGTGCAGGAGGGAGTCAGGAGAGACACAGAGTGAATGGTGTCAAGACTGATATATCACTCGCGGCCACTGGAATAAATACAGGAACAGTTGATGTAGAGGTCCCCTGATACACAGCAGCTTCTGTACCGGTGCTTGTCTGGAGAGGAACGGAACTTGCAGTGATAGGTAAAGATGATGGAACCGAACGTAGGCAGTTGCCAGGGGTAACTACAACCCACAGTACCGGTGAGAGTCCGGAGATTGGAGTGAAACAGTTCCTAGGTGGTTGCCAGGGGTAACTACAACCCACAGTACTGGTAATAGTCCGGAGATTAGAGGGGAACAGTTCCTACGCGGTTGCCAGGGGTAACAACAACCCACAGTACTGGTGATAGTCCGGAGATTAGAGGGAAACAGTTTCTAGGCGGTTGCCAGGGGTAACTACAACCCACAGTACAAGTAATAGTCCGGAGATTAGAGGAAAACAGTTCCTAGATGGTTGCCAGGGGGTAACTACAACCCACAGTACCAGTGAGAGCCTGGAGATTAGAGTTACTACATTCACACAGTGATATATGTAAACAGTTAAAAGTACTTGTGGAAAGGTAGAGTCCGGAGCCAAAGGGAGATTTTTGAAATCAGAGCGCAGTGATGCTGCAGTGTCTGCGTCTCCGTATACAGGCTAGGATAAGCAGAGGAGCTGGAGATCACGCCGGAGCCCTGCCTGGGAGCACGACTTTACCGGGGACCGGAAGATAGCTGACTGAAACTGGTGAGTATATAGTAGAATAGTCAAGGGAAAAGCAGGGTCCTTACATGGGGAATCCAATAGAGAATAGTTAGGAACCGAATCAGGTCTGGCACACGGGATATCCACACAGGAGAAGAGTCAAAGCAGAGCCGAGTCTGTACACAGGGACATCCAATTAAGAGTAGACAGGAACGGAACTGGTCTGGTACACGGGTATACAACAAACCAGCAGGAAACAACAGGAACAGGTAACAGAGAAAACACAAGGGAGCCGAACACTATGATAAATGTATTACCGGCAATCCTGCAGAGGATTAGCCGGCTATTTAAGGAGAGCAGAACCATTATGCTACAAGTGATAATGAGGAAGCCTGGTGAGTGGACTAAGAGAAACAGGTTGGACAGGTGAGGCACTACATAGGAAATGACAGCATGATTGAGAGCAGATTCTGACATAGAACAGACCTAACTGATTCTATCTAAGACTTACCTAATCTATCTAGCTAATCTATCTGCCTATCTGATCTACCTAAACTATCTATCTAATCTATCTAATAAATAAACTAACTACCTATCTAAACACCCAAGGTGGCTATCTAACTACCTACCTAACTACCAACCTACATATTCCTAACTATCAATCTACCTATCTATCGATCTAGCTAAATCTGACAGAGAGTCCAGCGAGTCATAACAAATGGGAGTTGGGGCCAATACAAAATTAGGCATGGTTAGCAAACCATTAACCCTAGCCACATCGGTGGTAGACAAGGCCAATGCAACACGCAATGGAAGGCAGAGTCACAACAATGGCAGGTATTTTAGGGACTTCTATACAAGGCAGGCATTTTAGGAACCTATATACAATACAGGAAGCATTTCATTGAGTGATATACAATACAGAGTGCATCCCAATTACCCATATACAATAGAGAGATCATCCCAGAGGCCGATATAGAATACAACAAGCATCCCAGTGACCACCTTACAATATAGATACCATGCTGGAAACCGGCGTACAAGACATAGAGCATAAAATAAATCGAAGTGACCGCAATACAATGCAAAGAGCATTTCAATTACTGATATACCATTCAGAGAGAATCCAAGTGACCTCCATAAAAGACACTTTACCTATACACCAAGTAAAGGGCCAGTGACTAAGATATCAGTGTTTTCATGTATACAATGTGTAGGGCCTTCGTCATTGAGATGTCTATTAGCGTCAGTGACTCAGAGCTCGGTAAATATGCTGATTAGGGTATAAGAAAACATCACCCTCCACTTAAATACAAATTGAGGCCATACAGATGCTGACGTTCATCTTGGCCTGACCCAGCCTCTTCTTCTTTATGCCTAGTTGTACAGTGGCGATTGCGGAGGCCCCGTTATTGCTGAGGGTCAGGCTTTAACTAAGCAACCTGTTGAAATGAGTTATTTCTCCTCTGGAGAATTTCTCTTCTTGGCTGCCAGACAGGAGGAGGAAGAGGGGAATCTTCAGCTTGAAGCTTCTTCTGTGAGGGAAGGGATGCTCCTCTGGTGCAGGAGTTTGGAGAAAGTGGAAGCCAGGGAGTGGCTGGTGCAGGAAGGGTTGGGGCTGGAAACATGTCTCTCTGCAGTGCTGCTTGGGAGATCTTCAGCAGAGCCAAGAAGGGCTCTCTCTCCCAGTTGTCAGCATGTCTCTCAACACTCATAACGGCAGTCTCTCTCTCTCAGTTTTTATGTTTCACATCCTGTTTCTCTCACAGGGGTCTCCCTCTCTCTCAGCCTTCCTCAGCTCTCAGTCTCTCTCAACATGTTTTTGTCACAGCTGTCTCTCTAATCTCTTATCCTGTTTCTCTCAGCCCGCTTCTCTCATAGCTGTCTCTCCTAGTCTGTCTCTCTCTAAGCTCTCAATCTGTCTCTTTCAGTCTGACCCTTTAACCTTTTGGCCTGTCTCTCTTATAGCTGCTTCTCTCATTTTATCTCTTTCTATCAACCTGTTTTTTACAGCTGTCTATCTAAGCTCTCAATCTGTCTCTGTTTTACCTCTCAGCCAGTCTTTCTCATAGCTGCATTTTTCAGATGTCTCTTTTACCTCTAAGCCTGTCTCTCTAAAAGCTGCCTCTTTCTCTCAGCCTGTCTCTCACATCTTCTCCTCTCTAAGCTCTCAACCTGTCTTTCTGATCCTGACTCGCTTATACTTCACAGCCTGTCTTTCTCATAGCTGCCGATCAGCCTCCCTTTCTCTCTCTCTCAGCCTGTCTCTGCCTAAGCTCTCAGCTCATGTCTCACTCAGCCTGTGTCTCTCTCTTTTACCTGTCAGCCTGTGTCCCTCGCATCTCTCAGCCTGTGTCTCATTCTTTTACCTGTCAGTCTGTTTCCCACTCTTCTCTCAGCCCGTGTCTCACTCACTTGTTTCTCTCTTTTTCCTGTCAGCCTATGTCCCTTTCAGCTTTGAGCCCATGACTCACTCAGCCTGTGTCTCTCTCTCTTATCTGTCAGCCTGTGTCCCTCTCAACTCTCAGTCCGTGTCTCACTCAGCCTGTGTCTCTCTCTCTTTTACCTATCAGCCTGTGTCCCTCTTATCTTTCAGTTTTTGTCTCACTCGACAGGGGCTGGCTAGGCATACCTTGTCAAACTCAGAGAAACAGATCAAGCAGCCAGCCAGCATCAGGCACATAAGCAACAAATAATGGCTGCAGGCTCTGCAGGTCTTCCAAGCAGGGTCTGCTGCAGCTGTCACTGCCTCCAGGCGGCCTCAGGAAGCCAATCCGCCTCTGCTGGTCATCCCTCTTTGTCCCTTCTCAAAAGATACCCGATCATGGCTCCCTCCTTGCTCAACTACATGCTCATTGGTCCCTTGTGATTAGTGGTGAGAAGTGTTTGGGTGGTAACAGGGGTGGAGGTAGAGCATGACATCAGTGGTCTCCCATCTGCTGTGGCCGTGCCAATCAGTCTAAGTTGAAGAGTTGCTGGAAAAATGGTTAGTGAAAAGGCAGAGTCCTCATCCCCCTGTTTTTAACCCCTTCCACTCTTTTTTTATGTCACTGGATCCACAGATGTGTCACACTTCCTGTGAGCTGCCTGCCCCATCCCTCTCTGGACATCACAGCAATAACAGATCTGGCCACCGGGCAGCTTTTAATAACATAATGGGGGGTTTGGGTGGTAATCTGTGGATCCAGTGACAAAAAAAAAGAGTGGAAGGGGTTAAAAACAGGAGGGTGAGGACTCTGCCTGTTCACTAACCATTTTTCCCACTCTACAGCCCCTACATCTCTAACCTCCTCTCCATTCACACTTCTGCCCGCTCCCTGCGCTTAGCTAATGACGCCTCTCTTCCACTCTTATCGCCTCTTCCCACTCCAGAATCCAAGATTTTTCCTGTGCTGCCCCCCCTTCACTGGAATGACGTCCCTCATTCCATCCGCCTCTCTCCTACTCTGTGCTCCTTCAAACGTGCACTGAAAACCCACCTCTTCCTTAAAGCCTACCAACCATCCGCATAACCCCTTCATCTCCTCCACTCGCTCTCTCCCTTGCCTCATCTGGCTCCCCTTGTGCCTGTTCTATTTTCCCTCCCTTAGGATGTAAGCTCACTTGAGCAGGGCACTCTTTCCTCCTGTCTCCTCACCTGTTCTTCTGCTCCGTGTTTATTTCTTTAACCTGCCTGGAGCTCCTGAAGTACTGGTATCTCTGTTTATTGTTTTGTACTGTTTCACCCTGTATAGAGTACTGTTTGTATGGTGTAAGGCACTGCGGAAATCTTGTGGCGCCTAACAAATAAAGGATAATAATAATAATAATGAGCCACGGTTGTTCAGTTGGCCCACTGATGACAGACCGGGTTGGAACTATATTTCCAATGTAAGGCCCGGGTCTATCACAGATGTAGTTTATACCAGCTTGTAGGTATACATCTATATCCTACATGTACTTCTATATAAAAGTGATTAACGCATGAGCATTCATGACAGGTCACCTGGGATGTAAACTGGTTCAATTTTCTGATTCAATTTTCTGGAGAGTTTTGCTTCTCTTTCTGCTGACTTGGCAGCCACACACCACAAACGTCACCCACTTTCTGCTAGCACAAAGAAGGGAGACCTTATCAATGCTTGTAGTAGAAACATTCTTGCAGTGTTGCCAGTCCAGCAGATGCTAAAACCTCCAGCCATTCCTGACTCATAAGTCTGTCTATGGTTGAACTTGCAATGTCCTTTAAAAGAGACCTCTGCTTCCCATCGTCTTGGGGTGCGTGGAGCACCATAAAGATATTCCACCCCGGGATTGGAATTTTTGGCACTTATATTTTGAGGAGTGGTAGGATACCATATCCATGCATCACATAGCCATAGACTCCATGCTGAGAATGGCTACTCAAAGGCTATGGCTGAAAGTGCTTCATAAAAGAGGTAAAACCCGCACAATGGAGCTTATTTCCAGTGAATGAGATTGAGTGGTGGGCTGCTCCTAACTTTAACCCCTGATTGTCTTGCTCAACATGTTGAGGCTTCAGGTTGACCAGTGCTTCTGGTACATGTAACTAACTGCAGTGACTCAAAGTCTCATTTTTTGTAGTCACAGGAATTGTTACATGTTAATCTATAGCTGGAAACATGCTCTGCTGCCATATAATAGGGGAAAAGGATCTTGGGTGAGCGTAGACTTTTTTGCTTATACCTTTCATACAATACATAGTAAAAAAAAACATAAAATACCAAAAGGTGCAACTTAAGAATAATTAGAGGAAGTGCCACTAGCATTATTCCTGATGTAAGGGGGGTCCTGTGATGATAGATGGATAGATAAACTGCCAATGAAGAGTACCCCACTTAAACGTACCTTTCATTATTTGAACGGCTGGTGTTTACGTTCTTAAATTTCACATGTGGTCTTATAAATGTGATTTTGGGTTGTATTCTGAAATGTTCAGCATCAAGATATTTTATCATCTGAAAACTGTCCAGGAACCCAAACCATGATACTGGATCTGTGTAATGGACCAACCAGTTATATAACTTAGCTAAAAGACTGAGCCACATTTATTAAGGAGCACAACTGTTGTATCGTTACTCTGGACATGCCCAGAGCCAGACCATACACCACAGAACGCAGCAACGTTCAATTAATCTTCAAGTGCAAAAGACACTTACTACAGCCTATGATTTCAGACGCGAAAGGAAGAGGGGAATGAGTGGATGCAGGTAGTAAATGTACAGTAAGGGTGTGCTAAGCTTGATCGCATACAACAGCATCTGATTCAAGCTTCGAGCATCTCAAAGTTACATGATTTTCTGTCGTACCACTTGCACCAGCTACAGGGACACTATTGGATCTCTATTAGGCTTCTATTGCCTTATGACACAGACATTATGCTGCTAATACTCACAGCCTTTGAGTTTGAATATTGAGTTTATAAGTGTGGTGCTGTTTTTAATCTTTACTTATTTATGAAATTAATCATGCAAGTGGTGCTGCTTTTTAATTAATTCTACTTTTTATGGAATTATTTATTTATTTATTTGAATGATATAATTTATGGTTTTAGGTTGATAAATGGTTTTAGGTTGATAAGGGATTTGTACGATTTTTATCTATTTTTTTTTATTTAATGATTTTGGATATGAATTAAGACTATAAGGAATAACAACTGCATTTGGAATGATCATTACATTACTCATTTATTATTATTATTATTATTAATATTTATTTATAAGGCGCCACAAGGCATCCGCAGCGCCGTACAGAGACAAACAAAATCACAATACAATGGGAGACAGCACAGTACAGTAAACACAGCAACTCAGTATGCTCAATGCACAGCTAGAGAGGGCGGGGAAGGGGGAGGGAGGATCTGCAAACGACGGGGCCCAAGAAGGAGGGCGCGGAAGACAGGGAGACCCCCAGGGGGGAGGAGGGAGCGAGAGTGGACGTGGGGTGGTGGACCCTCGAGGAGGAGGGCTAAGTAGCTGGAGAGCAGAGTTAGAAGTGGTGGAAACAGGAGGAGAGATGGCCCTGCTCAGAGGAGCGTACAATCATTTATTAATAATAGCGAACAAATAACATCCAGTTACATTACAAACACCTCTATAGATATTTATGATACCCAGACAATGAGCGCATAATTAATATAAAAGATCACTCAGAGGAATAAGTGGGTGCATTTACAAGCTGTGTGGGTGGGTCAGTGCGAGGCACAGGGGCTTTGAGATCCTGGTGCTTCTATTACTTTGGTGCACCCTGACTTGGTCTCTAAGTCCTAAAAACTGCGGAACAGGAAGACTCATATTGCTATTGCTGTGGGTCAGATGCAGGAAATGCAAATGGCCCTGGTACATGTGAATTAGGGAAACAGCCAGTGATTTGTGGAGATGTGATTGCTGAAAGGAATACTCATAGTTGTAATTCTGGCTAATGATTTTGGACATGGATTACCAAATCAGCTTGTGACTGCAGATGCATGCAGCCAAACCCAGCAACGGAACTAAGGTTACTGATCAAAACAAATATCAATAAGGCTCCAGATCCAGATGGCATACACCCAAGGGTTCTTAGGGAGCTATACTCAGAAATAGGTAGACCGCTATTCTTAATTTTCATATATTAAATTTCATCAGGCTTAGTTCCAAGGGATTGACGAATAGCAGATGTGTTGCCATTATTTAAAAAGGGAATGAGATCACAACCACTGAATTATAAGATGGTATGCTTGACATCAATAGTGGGGAAACTACTAGAAGGTATATTAAAGGATAGCATTCAGGATTACTTGGTAGGGATAGGTCATGTCAAACTAATCTAATTGGTTTCTACAAGGAAGTTAGTGGGAACTTAGGCCATGGTAGTATAGTAGATGTGGTCTATTTAGATTTTGCAAAGTTCTGTGATACAGTACCACATAAGAGGTTGGTTTACACAGTAACAGAAAAGGGTCTAGGAAACAACATTAATGCTTGCGTTGAAAACTGTTTGGAAAATAGGAGTTGTGAGATATTTATTAATAACCTTGGTGATGGTTTAGAGAGCAAAGTTTCCATTTTTGAAGATGACACTAAGGGGCATATTCAATGCAATGATCGTGCATTCTTTTTGTTAATGCGGTACTGCTACATCACACATTTTCCTTTATAACCTTATAACAGAGGCAAAGGAAAATCTACGAAGTTGGGATATCACAAAGTGCCTTTGGACCCTTTCTGAAAGCACTTTGCGCTTAGTGGAATATGCCCCTAAATTTTGTAAAGTAATAACATCAAAGCAAGATTCACTGCAGAGGGTCTTGAATAAAGTGGAGGATTTGGCGGCCAAGTGGAAGATGAAGCTTAACATAGATAAATGTAAGGTAGAGAATGCATTTAGGAATCAAAAACAAGCACGCAATCTATAAATTAAATAGGATAAATTTATATAATGGGAATGGATTTGGGAGTGCTCGTAGACAGAAGACTTAATAATAGCACTCAATGTCAAGCAGCAGCTGCAAGGGCCAATAAAGTTTTGGCATGCATAAAAAGGGCCATAGATGCAAGGGAAGACAGTGTAATTTTGCCACTATATGAATCGTTGGTAAGGCCTCATCTTGAATACAGAGTACAGCTCTGGACACCACTCTTATGAGAAAAGGTTATCCAGTTTAGGTATGTTTACTTTAGAAAAGAGGCATCTAAGAGGGGGTATGATAACTTTGTACAAATACATTAAAGGTCAATACAGAGAACTTTCATAGAACAAGGACTGTACACAGAACACACAGTTACCCCTTTAGAGGAGAGGAAGTTTGACAACCAGCACAGGAATAAGTTATTTACAGTAAGGGCAGTCAACACATTGGAATTTATTGCCAGGGAAGGTTGTGATGGCAGATACAATTGATATGTTAAAGAAAGGGGTAGGCAATTTTTTAGCAGTAAAGGGTATCTAGGGTTACAACCATTAATTAAAATGAAAGATATTAGTGATCCAGGGAGAAATAGGACTGCAATATTGGGTCAGGGATTATTTTTCCAGATTTAAATAGATTGGTTGTTGATTCATTTTGATCAATTTCAAATATAAGATAGGGATCACAGGAGATCCAAAATAGGTTGAACTTGATGGACTGGTGTCTATTTTCAACCTCATCAACTATGTTACTATGTTACTAGCTACAAGATGCAGTCTGAGCCCTCTGGTACAGTCAGCCTTGTAGCCTGGGAATCTGCATGAGCAGCCTTTAGTGTGTAATGCTGACAATGACTTCATTAATGTAAATGGCAGACTAGGGGAGGTGGAGAGGGCAGTCTTTAAAACTAAACAACTGTCACAGGCACTAGGAGTCTTTGCCCAGGATATCACCAGATGATGTTCTTACCAGAGTAATATAGCTGGTACTATGGTCCTCTGGTAGCAGGGTGACAACGGAACAGGAGAATCAGCAGATGGTGAGAGAATGCTCAAGGAAAGTCTATGACTAGCAGCAACTGGTAATGACTTAGATGTATGAACACGAGGAACCAGATGGACAAGTAAACGTGAGGAGAGTCAGTGGTCTGCGTACAGCAAGTTGTACCACTGGTATAGTGAGGAGGAATGTCCAGGAGTAGAGAGGAGGTAGTGAAAGTCAGTGGTCTGTGTATAGCAAGTTGTACCACTGTCTATAGTGAAGGAATGGATTCCAGGTGCAAGTAGGTAACGGGGAAGTCAGTGGTCTGCGTACAGCAAGTTGTACCACTGCTTATGTGAGAGGATACTTGAAACTGGTGCCAATGGGAAACAGGAGTCAGTGATCTGCGTTCAGCAAGTTGTACCACTGCTATATATATGTGAGGAGGGGCACGAGGAGATGAATGGAATGCAGAGGATACACGGGGCACACGGAACTTGATCCCACGATGATAACCACAATACAATAATAACTGACAAGCGCTGCTTGAAGTATACAAAGTCACTATAGAGATCCAGGTAATAGGAAACAAAGTCAATAGTAACAATAGCTTCAGTAGATGGAAGACTCCGGAGATGAACACAACACAGTCCAGACGGATATGCAATACAATAGCAAAGTCAATGGAAAGTATGCATACCGCGGTTCAGGAGAGCAGGCTGTCAAGGAGACGTGCAGGGATACCTGAACGGCTGAACGCCGGCAGGAGGAGAGACCACTGGAGGATGGTAGCGGTAATCAGGTTGGTGCAGCGCACGGAAGGTAACCGGTAATCAACGGAGCAATACTCAGGAAGCAGTAGTAAGTAAAACTGGAAACATGATGAACACGGGAGAGTTAAGGCTGTCTGGTATCCGGCAGTAGTAGCGGAGGCAGAGGAGGGAAGGCACGCTGAACACGGGAGAGTAGAGGCGGTCTGGAATCCGGCCGTAGTAGCGGAGGGGAGACACGCTGAACACAGGAGAGTAGAGACGGTCTGGAATCCGGCAGCAGTAGCAGATAGGAATCAGTGGAGAGCTGACACGATGAACACAGGAGAGTTGAGACGGTCTGGAACTTGGCAGAAGTAACGGAGGCAGCGGAGAGCAGACACGCTGAACACAGGAGAGTTGAGGCGGACTGGAATCCGGCAGCAGAAGCAGATAGGAATCAGCTGAGTGCAGACACGATGAACACAGGAGAGTTGAAGTGGTCTGGAAACCACAATCGTAGTAGACAGGAATCAGCTGGAGCTGAATACACGAGGAAACACAGGAACACCTTCAGAGGCTCATGGGGAATGAGACTCCAAGATCAGGCCACTAGGTAATGATCACAGGTGGTTTAAATAGGGAGGGTTGCCTGATCATCCAATCAATTAAAAGCAACAGGTACTGAAGGTTTTATAAGGGCTGCACATGCGCAGACCCTCAGGATGGCGGACGGCCACGGTTCCTGAACACAGGAGAAATGGCACTAACAGTCCGGTGAGTGACAACAACAGACTGAGCACTCCCTATCCAGTTAACGCAATACTGTTGATTGGAAGGAAGAGGCACCTAGTGGGTAGTGTATTGTATGAGAGGTTGGGATACTACTACCTGAAAATTAATTGTTCCTTACAGTTACAGATCCCAATTATTGTCATTGGCTCATGATACCTCATTGGCATTTTGGGGTGAGAGAAATTAGAGCTAGATTGCAACAAAAGTTCTTTTGGCCAAGATGTAAAGCAATTTCGAGATAACTGTGATGTGTGCGAAGATTCAATAGGTCGCCCATGTAAAGTTCTGCGACAACCCTACCTATTATAAGTGAACCTCTTCAACATGTGCAGATAGCTATTGTAGGTCCCCTTCTGAAACCTAGCAATATGGATAAGAAATTAATTCTGACCTTAATTGATTTTGCCTTCTGGGGGTAAATGTATTAACCTCTGGTTTCTTGAAGTCCCGCGAGTTCAGCGTCTTCAGCACTTAAATTTAAATTTAAAGCGGTGCTGCCTTGTAGAGGGAAACTTCCCTTTACAAGGCAGCGCCGCTTTAAATTTAAGCGCTGAAGACGCCGAACTCGCGGGACTTCAAGAAACCGGAGGTTAATACATTTACCCCCTGGTATCCAGAGGCATTGGTTTTAGCGCCTACTGATGCTGAGTATGTAGCCCAAGCTCTAATGGACATTTTCAGTCAGGTGAGACTTCTCCAAGAAGTAGTGACAGACCAGGGATCACAATTTCAAGGATATATAATACAAGTTTTATGGGAGTAATTTAGGGTTCAATCTCTATGGATTATGCCCTTATCACTTCCAAATAAATGGGCTATGTGAATGATTTAATGGAACTCTTAAGCACCTGTTCCACATGTTTGTGAGCTCAGAGGGGAGTAGACTAGGAAAAATACCGACAGCGTAGGTATTATAAACAGGTGCTACAGGAATCTACTGGATTCTCCCCAATCTAATTGCTATATGGGTGAAGGGACCACTAGACTTAGAGAGAGAAAGCTGGGAGGATAAAATTAATACCCCTCAATTTTCTATTGTAGAATACATTGAGCTACTTTGTAACTAGTTACAGAAGATGCCAGATCTTGCTCTTCATCATTTCCAAAAGGCTCAGGATATCCAGAAGCAGTACTATTATTAAGAGACATGAGCCAGGAATTACAGGTTGGGAAAAATGCTCTTGTATTAGTCCTGGCAAGAAATAATAAACTACAATTTACGTGGGTCAGGCAGTTTATTGTACACTGTACTGTAGCACTAGATTCAGAGGGTAGCCAAATCTGCACTTAGCATATCAATAGGCTTGAAGCTTTTTTGGAGTGAGGAGTGGGAGCTAAGGCTGAATGCTGTCTTCCAATAGAGACACCCGATAATGATCCTCTCCTTGACTTGCTGGTGGATAACAAATGCAATTTTGTTCTAGAGCAAGTGCAGCTGGAAACCAAACTGAGGGGCTGATAGACTCATGAGATGAGAGAAGATTTAGAGGTGCAATGAGGTCTATTCACTAACTGACAAAGGCGCATTCATTTGATTGCTCATCATGTTTATACAGGAACCGCTAAATCCATTTGGCATCCGGCATACCGGGTAGCCCCTAAGGTAATGAAAATTATGAAAAAAGAGTAATTGTGCCCTCTAACAGTCCATGGTCAGCAAGCATGGTTCTGGTCGTGAATAAGGTCCAGATCACAAGGTTGTGCATGGACTACAGATGGCTGCATGAAGTTACTGTGACCCATGTATTCCCTCTGCCCCGCATTGATGACTTGTTAGATCAACTGGCAGAAGTTCTCTATGTTTCTACCCTAGACATTAGCAAAGATAACTGACATTTTACACTGACTAAATAAGCCAAACCCAATTTGGGCTGTTCACACCCATGCCCTTTTGGATGGAAAATGCTCTATCTACCTTTCAGAGGGTGATAGATCACATCTTATCAGTATGTCAGGAATTTGCTGAGGCTTATTTTGATGATATCACCATTTTTAGTAACTCCAGGGAAGAACACTTGACACATGAATTTCAGGTACAGCACTGCATCCAGGAAGCTGGATTAATGATTTGACCAGACAAATGACAAATGGGCATAGCAGAAGTGTTATACCTGGAGAATGAAGTTGGTAAGGGCATGGTATGATCTGGGCCTGTTAAGTTAGAGGCCATCCTGAACTGACCTCGACCTACCAACCACCATCAAGTAAGGGACTTCCTGGACCTGGATGGGCACTATCGCAAATTCGTTACCCACTATAGCATCCTCACCAAGCCTTTGACTGAATTGACAGCTAAATAATTTGCAAAGACCATGGCATGGACTCCACTGTGAGACACACATTTACTCAGTTGAAGGAGGTGGTTGTTAGAGCTCCTGTGCTGGCTGCTCTTGACTTCCACAGATGGTTCTTTGTCCAGACATGTCAAACAGTGAACTGGAATCAACATTAAGCCAAGCCAATGAAGAGGGAGAAGGAACATCCCATTGCGTATATTTCATGCAAACTGTTGTGGAGGAACAGGCCTGTGCTACCATAGAAAACTATAAAAACAAATGTTATTGTGCTAATAATCTGTCAATGTAATGTACAAACATAACATAGTAGTCACATTCTTTTACAATTTCTATTATTATTTGTTCAAAATGATAAATTAAAAAAACAATATAAAAACACATAAATTGATATGCAATAAATGTTAAGCACTTGGTTTAGTATGAGGTGTATGCATAAACAGCGTCCAACTGTTGCTGTAAAAGATTTAACAGTTTTATATGATCCTCCTTTGTTATAAAATTGCACTGCAAAAAGTCTGTAGGGTATAATTCAACTCCAGGAACCAAGATGTAATAGTAGGAATGAAGCAGTACTGATCAGCGCTGTATCGAAATACCGAATAATCAGCTTACACTGAACGATCTTCCCACTTGTATGCTGCAGCATCCTGCACATACTTCTGGCTTGTGGAGTGAAATCAATCTACTGATGAAGCGCAGACGGTAATCTGTGTCTTGTTCTGAGCCCATATTGCAGTGACTAGATTTGTAAATAAAGTTTCAGTATATGACAGGGGAATCTTCCGTAGTCAGGAAATTAACACAGTAGACTATAACGATCTGTGTAAACCACCTTAGTCTTTTGACATACAGTGCTACAGTGCCTTGACGCGTTTCTGTGCTTTAAAGCACTTTCTGATGAAAGTGCTTTATAGCACATGTGTATTTTGTTACATGCTGTGCTCTGCTAAAATTGTTACTAAATTATAGCCATTGAGTGATATAAACCCGCTACCTGTTTTTTTGGGAGATATCTGTCTAAGTGGAAAAATTGATCCATTGTTTGATACCCAAATGGGGTCCTCAAGGTTCTGGTTTAATCAATCAGTATCCTAGTGATGCATAGTAAGTGAGGTAAAGGTCTATTAGTCCTGGGCATCATTACAGACCCGGAGGGCTTATCCGTTATTTTCATTGCTAGTTACCTCACTCTCATCACAGAAAGATTGCATAGCAATAATCAAGGCAAAAGACATGTATTGGAAGTATAGTAATGTCATGGGATTTACAAATGCTGTTTTATATTTATCTTTCTTACTGACCAGTACAGGCCCATAAATACTAGCCATGTCAAGCATAGAGAATAACTTGGCATAGCCCAAAGCTGTAAAGGACCCTTCCACTCTTGGTATAGGAGTATCAACCATTACAATACAGTGTTTACTTCTCAGCAAGCCATGCAAAATCTCAAAGATCCATCCTTCTTCTTTACAAGTATATTGGGAGCAGCAAAATGGAGCTTAGTCTCATGTATCCAACTGTTTTCCAATATTTGTTTTAACATCTGTATTACTTCTTGAATTAAGGTGGGTTCAGTGTGCAGATAAATCTCTTGCAGTGGGCATGCTTCTCCTTTTGAGATCTCATGAGAAATACTGGCAGTACACACGAAGTCATGCTCAACAAAACCTTTGCATTCCAATCAGGGGTACAAATCTTCAATTCAGTTTCTGTTTTAACCTCAGTTGTCCAATTCTGTTTTAACACTTCCTCTTTTGAAGATCTGTTTATTATTAACTTGATTGATCAAACCCATTATGCCAATCTGAGGGATCTAAACACTATGGGCCTGATTCATCAAGAAAAGTAAAGCAAACAAAAATGAGTAACTTTTCACCTTAGCAAAACCATGTTGCATTGGAAGGGGAAGTAAATTTAAAATGTGGGGACAGATTTCAAATTGGGGTAGGACATGTCCTAGATCAACTTCAAATGTCAGTGTTAAAATAAAGCTATCAAGTATTTATGTCCTACATGAAAAAACAGCCAGTATTAAATAATAAACTAATTTGCACCCCTCAAATTGCATAATGGTGCAGAGTTACTCATTTTTTTGCTTTTCTTTCCTAAATGAATCAGGGCACATGACTTGACAAATTTGCTAATCTTAGATGCAGTTCACGCCCTTTTACCTTTACCAAATTTCATACCACAATGACTATATTTTTCTGTTTTGATTTCAATGCGTCTCTATTAAAATTGTAATATTCTGCAGCAACCTATATAAAACAAACCACAAAGGCCTAATCAGTTGTTACAGTGTGAGTCTTGAATAGCAATATGTAATTGTCCCTAACCAATCCAATTTTCTCTCTGCAGTTTTATTTTAAATACATTTTATTGAATGTTAGGCACACACAAACATAAATAGACATTTAATTGAAACCAAGGAAAGCATGATTCTGCATTGATACATGTCAAACATTGGTTATGAAAATGTTATCGACTATTGGGATAGAGACATAGGAACAGGCAAGGGAGAGAGGGTAATGTTAGGTTATAGAGAGAGAGGGTGTCTTGGGTAGGGGAGGGGTTTGTAGGTAAGGAAGACAGGAGGGACCAACTCAGTCAAAGAACTAACCAGGGAGAGAGAAGGAAATGTAAAAAAGACCTATGGCCTGAAGAATGCAGACGAAGTCTTTATGGAGTAAATAAGCCTAATGTGCAAACTTGGGGACATGTTGACTGGCACTTCTCTAGTGCATGGACAGCACATGTGCCCTTATTCTACTAATGCTTCCTGGATTTCTTTTTATGAATTTCCATTTGTCAAATGTATATTTGTCTATAAAATCTATGTATAATAATATAATATTTCCAAACATATTGAAGATATGAGGAAAATTTTTAAAACCATTTTATGAAATATTTGCCTTGTTCCCCATGTGGCTGTGAAATTGTGCATATTTTGATGATGGGCAGGTGGATTGTGGTCAATGAGGCTCTCAGAGGCGGTCTGCAGACAGGTGAGAGCTTACGTGTTGTGAAAGTCAAATAATTGGATGAAGTAAATAAAATTAATTAAAACTGTTTTACAGTGTGATTCTGATTAGTACTCCACATGTTATAAGGCAATCGCACAAATTAATAACACATACATTTATATTCGCACTTACACTTGTAAATAATATACATTTATTAAGGTTCCAATCCACATTTATTTATTAATAAAATGTATTAGAGATTATTTATACATAGATAAAACTATAGTAAAGGTATTAATGGTTTAGGTTCCCTAAAAGGTAAAGAGTTTAGTCTCATTTCAAAACTCATTTCACCAGCATTAACCCGGTTTCAACAGAGTAGCGATCGCATCTAAAGGTTGAAGTTATGAACAATATGAGATTAATACTCAAAAGTTCTTTGCTTGGTGGGTCAGTTTGAACTGGTTATTCAGCGGGAAGACATGTAGACAACAGTTGGGGCAACAACTGAAACCTCTTTAACTCTGGACCAATGAAGACCTCTCTAAGTGTTATCTGTGCACATAGGGACATCATCAGTGTTTTTTTGTAAACTGAAGCTGCATATAAGCAAGCTTCCCTGGGCCATTATTTCTCTACCTTCCTGACTGCAAAACTACATGGACCTGGGCCCAAGTGAAGCACTAGCGAAAATGTAATGTATTCATTTTTTTTATACTTTCCTGCTTTAATGTAATATCTTTTATGTGTTATGATGGCTTGCTGTAAATCCTGCTATATTTTGCAATTAAATATCTTTGTGCGTTGGAACCACAATAATCACATTGGACAATGTTTATTGGTAGTAGAGATGGTCACTGACCCCCGTGTTTTGGTTTTGTTTTTGGTTTTGGATCTGGATTACCTTCGTGTTTTGGTTTTGGTTTTGGTTTTGCAAAACCGACCTTGCGTGTTTTGGTTTTGGTTTTGTGTGGGTTTTTTTTGCTATTTTTGAAAAAAATACAATTTTTTTGGCTAAAATAACCTAATTTAGTGCTCCACCAGTTTCTTAGATAAGTGAGTTAATTCTAAAGTTAATAAATTATGAAAAAAACTGTTTAATCCCTGGTAGGCTGTCCTTAATGCGAACACTTGTCTGCAAATTATACAGTCAAACCTGGTTGTCTACCTCCTCCATCTTTGATTATTGGCAATGTAGCCATAGTCTTTATATTACACCCTATATTTGTAGTTGAATATTAAAAAAGCAGCCTGCACAGACTGTGGAGCTAGAAAGTAAAATTAAATGGACCACGGTACTTTGGTGGCTATCTATGCCCCCCCGCCCTCCACTTGTAGTTGAATATTAAAAAGTAGCCTGCATAGACTGTAGAGCTAGAAAGTAAAATTAAATGGACCACAGTACTTTGGTGGCTATCTATGCCCCCCCCCCCCGCCCTCCACTTGTAGTTGAATATAAAAAAGCAGCCTGCATAGACTATAGAACTAGAAATTCGAATATACAAAGAAATGGACAAAGGCAGTTTGGTATCTGTCTGCATCAGACCCCCCCCCCCATCAACATGTAGTAAAATAGAAAAAAAAGCAGCCTGCATAGTCTGTAGAACTAGAAACTCGAATATACAAAGAAATGGACAAAGGCAGTTTGGTATCTGTCTGCATCAGATCCCCTCTCCACTAGGAGTAAAATAGAAAACTATTCAGCCGTTATATAATCTAGAATATAAATAGAAATTGAGAAAGGCAATTTGGTATTTGTCTGCATCATAATCATCAACATCCTCATTAGCGCCCTCATCACCTCCATAAATCTCCCCTCATCCTCTTCTATTTCCAAAGTGGCATCCTCAATTTGTGTATCACCGGCTACACTCGGGCTGTTCAGGTACACATCAGCAGAATTGCTGAAAGGGCCCTTCTTTATGGGTACACTAACAGAATGCTCACGATTAGACATACCACTGTTGGATAGACTCTCCACAGGGATTGGTGTCATTTGTGAATCAGAGCAAACATTATCCTCTAATGCCTTACTGTTACCTTGCAGCTAGGCTTTGACGCGTAACAGTAGTTGTGCACCAATTGTAGGCTCGGTAACTTTTTGGGATCTTCCATTAATAGCCAAAGGTGAAGGCCTCATTCTCTCTTTTCCACTGCGTGTGTAGAATGGCATGTTGGCAATTTTTTTTTCTATCGGCACTTAACTTTTGCTCAATAACACTTCTTTTTCGCAGTAAATTTTTTATATTTATTTAGTTTTTTGGACTGATTTCGAAACACTCTGTAGTTTGACATCGCCTTGCCCACTGTACGTACTGGGAACACTAACATCAGGACTGGTGACAGAACCTGGTTGCTCATTCTGATCATATGTGGACTGCTTTGAATCCATTCTGAGCGCAAAGCACTTGTAGTGGTAAAAATTATTTGGTAAGATACTGCTGACAAATATGACTTTTGACAACCAGAAATATTTATGCACAATTATGGGGGACACCCCAAAAGCACTGAGGAGTGCTAAAAATTATTTGGTAGATACTGCTGACAGATATGACTTTTGACAGCCAGAAATATTTATGCACAATTATGGGGGACACCCCAAAAGCACTGGGGAGTGCCAAATATTACAAAAATAAAATAAACCTCTATCCTCCACTCTTCTCTAGCGATTTTTGTTACAGCAATTGGAATAAGAATATTGTATTCTCTGTCCCTGCTCTAATCAGCCTGTGACTACAACCTGCTCTCTCCCTCTGTCAAATGGCGATGGATTGCTGTGGAGGCGTGTATTTATAATCTTGAAGTATCGCGACAACCGAGCCACGAGATCCGACAATGTCACGATGATGTTCGGCCTCTATTTGGATTCGGAGCGGGCGGGAGAGTACCCAGCTACTCAGCTCGGTACTCGGATACCCAAAGTTCTGGTGGGTTCGGTTCTCGGGGAACCGGACCCGCCCATCTCTAATTGGTAGCGATAAAATGAACTTAATAATGTCTTGATCACAGAATCAGAATAGACTACTGCACAGTTGGGCATAGTTTCTGTAGGTATATAAATAAAATGACATCATATTCAGTTAGAATAATCCAAAAACATAATGAAGGGTGAAGGGTCCCATGCATGAATTTATATACTACACACTTTGCCACAGGTTTGGAGGACAGGAATTCAATGTACAATGAGGAAAAGAAAAACATGAAAATATCTCAGGACTGAAACAGGACAGGTAAAGAAACTGGAAGTGGAATAGCTCAGTAGCTTAAATGGGCATTTAACAGAGATCACATGGTTTGTTAGAGAGATCAGCAGTCAGGGGTTTGACAGCTAAGGGTATAGCACCATATTAAGCTCCCTGTTGTGTGGTTGCTGACACCATAAGTAATTTGAAGCCCATGGCTGGTGTGTGCATGAGCCAGCACTCTAAGGCTTGAAAAGTAAATTCTACTCAAATGGAAAGGGTGTTTACTTTATATATATATATATATATATATATATATATATATATATATATACATATATAGGTGTTACGGTTCAGCTCTATGTGATGGACAGGCAGAGGCAAAATAGGACAGGCAGGTGCAAGTAAGCAAAGCACACTAACCGTGAGTTCCGGAGGATGGTAGTCTGGAATGGAAGCCGGTTCGGTACACAGGAATCTGTCCAATGCGTAGTACTAGGGATGAGACCAGAGGATAGTCAGGAAAACAGCCGGGTCGGTACACAGGAATCGGTCCAATACGCAGTGCCAGGGATGAGACCAGAGGATAGCCAGGAACACAGCCAGGTCGGTACACAGGAATCGGTCCAATACGCAGTGCCAGGGATGAAACCAAAGAATAGCCAGAAACACAGCCGGGTCGATACACAGGAATCTGGAACAATGCAGGAGAACACAGGAGGCAGGAACACAGGGTTCAGGAACACAGGAGCGGGAGCCAGAGGCAGGAAACACGTTGATCTGACACAGATAGTGTTTCAGAGCAGTGCAGATATAGAATTTGAATTCCCCGCACAGGAGTCACATGACCGCTGCCGAGACAAGCCGGAAGTGCGGCAGCACGAGCGGAGGAAAGCGCTGTCACCCGCCCAGGAATCCATGACAGCCGCCAGGACATCGCCGGAAGTGCAGCGGAGCGGGACACAGGTAAGCGCCGTTACAATAGGTAACCTGAACTAATGCTGCTAACAGGGTGATTATAATGACATCTGGGGTACACATACACAGAAAGTATACATATATTAAAACAGGTAGAGAATGTAATGCGTTGTACAGTACTCCGATCAGTCACAACATTGAAACCACTGGCCTAATATTATGTAGGTCCCCCTTGTACCACCAAAACAGCTATGACTCTCTGAGTCATGGACTCCTCATGACCTCTGAAGGTATCCTGTGTTATCTGGCACCAAGATGTTAGCAGAAAACCATTTAAGCACTGTAAGTTGCAGGGTGGGGCCTCCATTGTCCGGACATGTTATTCAAGCATATCACACAGATGCTCAATTGGATTGAGATCTGTGGAATTTGGAGGCCAAGTCAACACCTTAAACTCTTTGTCATGTTTCTCAAACCATTCCTGAACTGTAATACCACCTTTTCCATCTACATGTTTCAGTGCCCTTGTGGCCTGCAATACGTGGGTAGAACTACTAGAGATATTAAAACACGCTTCATGGAATATCAAATAAATATTATTAATAAATTAGAAAACCATAGTGTATCTAGACACTTCAAAGATGTACACTTTGCTGACCCCACTAATTTGAAAGTGTCTATCATGGAATCTCTTAAACCCACTTTGAGAGGTGGGGACAGATTCAAAATTCTCTGCGAGAGAGAAACCTTTTGGATATTTAAGCTACAAACCCTTATGCCGGAGGCTTTGAAAAAACATATAGAATTCTCTCAACGATAAATTAAATTAAGAGGAAAAGGATTTATCCCTTCTTTTTCTAATTGTATAAGAACCCAAAAATTCTATATTATTCTAGATGTGATACAAGGCATTGTAATTAAAATAGATTCCTAATGATAATCAGACTAAGATTGAAAGAGCTAATATTGGCCATCTATATTACATATGAATAAAATATATCCATATTGTCTCGAATCTATACATCTCTTAATTAAAAGATAGTATTGTTAAAGATCGTGAACAATATGACAACATATGAAACATCTGGTTGAATAATGTAATTATTAATACAAGGAGCCGTTAAAAATATGGAATCTTTTATTATTAAGGATCATATGGTTGTTATATGAGAATTGTAACCCAAGAAAATTACGACAGATATGTTGGGAATAGAAATAAGAGTTTACCTCTCCACATAGGTATTTTTGTATTTACCTTTGTATTTACCCCTGTAAGCTGGCTCTAACTATTAATATTGTTTTTCCAATATGAGAAGACATTGAATATTGATCATCACTATCTCTTTTGTGGTCCAGACAGAAGATAGAAGCTATGGCTCAATTAGTAGATGCCTAGCTATGTCATATTTAAAGACACATGTTTGAATCATCGGTGTGATAGAATTTTTTATACAAAAAATATATATTCTAAAATTTATTTTTATTATTTTTCGGATGAATCTATTATACTCTCTTTGGATTATGTGAAAAATAATAAGATTAAGATATTTCACATTTATGTTTTTGGAACAAGGTAGTGAGAGAGATGTATATGAAATAAGGAAATATGATCTATATCTCTTCTCCTCAGCTAGATTTTATTATATGATTTTATTATAGTATGTAATTCTAATATGTAAAGAAAGAAAAAGTATATGAATTACATTAATAAGCAGTCTCTATTTGAGCATGAAAAACCGCAGAAGTAAATCTGTACAAAAAAAAGCAAGTAAAGAGTTGACAATGGCTCAATCGGTAGATGCCTAGCTATGTCATATATAAAGACACATGTTCAAATCCTCTGTGTGATTAACAAATTATATATATTCTAAAATGTTAAATTTTTATTGCCAGCCAATTAAAATGACTTGATGTCTTTAAAAGACTAAAGAAAATGGGAATGAAACATCTTTGAAAAAGTTAGCCTTTAGCAAACGAAACGCGTTAGTTGTTATTCCTTATCATCTGGAGATCACTTTTGGAAAGAAAGAATACCATCTATTATATCACCCTCATTATCTCTAAGGAGATTTTTACCATACTTCCGAGAAGGATCGTGATTATATCACTATTATCAGTGTGACCGCAGAGCTGTTTTTCAACCACGGGACAGCCGACAAGCGGGGCATCTGTTCCTTGTTGTTATTCAGAAGAACGTGAGTGACTGAGAACCTCTATAATATTTGGCAACATTGTTTGGATGGAAAGATCCTTAATTCATCTGCCGGAAGTATTATCTCTATTATAAGGCTGAGCACTTTTATATCACTTTTCAGTCCCCCTTATAGTGGAGCAGAGAGGATATAGTGCTCCTATTGCTTATGAGGAACCTCGAAGCTACCTACAATAACCCTGGGTGCCGGGTTAGGTGATATTTTCACGGTTCCATTACGGACAATATCGCATTGTTGTACAATGTTTTGCGAGAGACTGTGCCATCACGTTATAGATGAAAATCATACATGGGTGAGATCCTTCCCATTTAAATAGAACTTGTCCATTTTGAATTAGGATTCTGCATTACAGATCTGTGTTTCTTCCTGATGGTTTACTGGCCAGACACATAATTAATAATACTCTATAGAGATGTGTTAAAACAACCTGTTGAGCTCAACACGCTATATACTGCAATACCAATTATACTTATTACATATGTTTAAAGGTTGTATTTATCATATGTTATATATATGAGATCAGTCCATTTTTATATTGAACTTTTAATTTAATAAATTATTTTACCCCTTTGGATGCACCGTTTACTCTGTTTGTTTATAATTTAAATCCGGAGATTGGCAATCTCACACAGGAGTTGAGAAGGAGGAAATAGATTCACTCTATTTATGAGAATGTAAGGAGTTTATACACGGTTGTAGCAAGGATAGTCTTTTTGTCATTTAGAATTACATTCCTGAACAATGTTTGCAGTGTGGCAGGTGCATTATCCTGCTAAAAGAGGCCACTGCCATCAAGGAATTCCGTTGCCATGAGGGGGTGTATTTGTTCTGCAACAATGTTTTGGTAGGTAGTATGTGTCAAAGTAACTACCACATAAATGTAAGTATCCAAGGTTTCCAAGCCTAACTTTACCCAGAGCATCACACTGCCTCTGCTGATTTGCCTTCTTACCATAGAACATCCTGGTACAATTTCTTCTCCAGGTAAACAACATACATGCACCCAAACCATTTACATGATGTAAAAGAAAACAGTCTATGGTCCAGTTCTGGCACTCACAGACCCATTGTATGTGGTTTTGGCAGTGGACAGGGGTCAGCATGGACACTTGACTGGTCTGCGGCTATGCAGCAAGTTGTGATGCACTGTTTGTTCTTACTGCTTTCTAACATAGCCAGCATTAACTTTTTCAGCAATTTGTGCTTCTGTAGCTCTTCTAAGGTATTGGACGGACGAGCCTTCGCTTCACCCACGCATCAGTCAGCCTTGGGCGCCCATGTCCCTGTTGCCGGTTCACCAGTTGTCCTTCCTTGGTAATAAACATTGCATACCAGGGACACCCCACAAGAGCTGTTGTTTTAGAGATGCTCTGACCCAGTTGCCTAGCCATCACAATTTGGCCCATGTCGAAGTCACTCAGATCCTTATGCTTGCCGATTTTTCCTGCTTCAACACATCAACTTCAAGAACTGACTATTTACTAACTGCCCAATAAATCCCCCCCCTTGACAGGTGTAATTACAATGAGATAATCAATGTTATTAACTTTACTTGTCAGTCTTTTTAATTTTGTGGCTGATCAGTGTATATGCTAAAAAATTAAAGAAAACTTGATGATGTATTGCACCATCTATGCTAAACTGTTTTATATTATGTTTAAGTTTGTTATGTTAATGAAAGAATATATTATCTAAACTGATATTAAAGATTATGCAAATATATATATATATATATATATATATATATATATATATATATATATATTTTCAAATACATCTGCATAAAATCTTTCTTGATATGGGTATAATTGTCCCTGTGATGTGTTATATGTATGTAAGCATATATAAGAACCATAAAAGAAATTGCAATACTGTTTAACCAAAATCAAAAGTAAGACAAAGAAATAAAAATCAGGACAGGCCACTTTTATATAACAAGCTTTAATATAAAACAAAGATAAAAAACAATATATCCTACGATGCAAATGATGAAATATCATAAAATAATCAGGTGATATAATAATAATTGTTAGTACCTATGTCTTCAATCAATATATATGATGTTTTCTGAATTTTCAAATGTATTATATATAATTGTTTCCAAGTTCCACAATAGTGCTCATAAAACAATTAATGTTAACTGATATAAATAAAGCCGGATAATTGAATCCTCTCCTATTTAAGAACAAATCATCCCTGTGTTTGTAGAAGTGAGTGTCTATAGTAATATTCCACACTGGTGGCAGTTGTAATATACATAAATATTAGTAAAAGTTGACACAATTGAGAACAGAATGTTAGAGTCCTCCATTTTTAGGAACAAATCACCTTAATGCTTATTAGAAGTAACAGTAAAGTGATGCTCACAGGGCTCTTCAGTCCTTGTGTAATGAGATTTCATGTGTCCACTCGTGAGGCACTTCAATGGCTTGTGTCCTTAAATTCTAGCTCCTCCGTCTTTAGCAGCGGTATGCAGATACCATTCAGGGAGGCACTTCAAATGTTAGTGCTATTGAGTCCCAATCCTTTCATTATTACTAATAAAAGGTACTGAAAGCAATCTTACGGCTCATTACCACTCGGTAACTTCATCAGAATTTATATATATATATATATGTATATATATATATATATATATATATATATATATATGTATTTACACACATAAGCTCTGGAAAGATTCACTCCTACATAGTTCTAGGTCTCTATTTCCTTCTGTAGCAGTGGAAATGTTCCTATATTAACCATGGACTTTATGGTTTACTACCAAGGGCAGATTTTAAAATGCTTAGGAACACTGTGCTGCTGCATATGATTCATAACATTTCACCTGTGTTTCAGAAAGTGGGGAAGTGTGATCCACCCCACATATTGAAGTTGACAAGAGCATTCCAAAAGGTATACTACATAACTTTTGTTATTATTTTATATAATTTTATTTTATATCCTTTCTTACTTGCGTATGATTTAAAATGTGTTGTTCTTTTTATAATGAAGGTGCATTGTGATGTAGAAATTGCCCCCACATCTGAAACATCCCACCGTATTGAACAAAATTGAACTTACAGAATTTAGTTTTTTATTGTTGTTTTAGAATGACTATGTGTTAGTTCTTTCATAAGGCCATTTGTCTTTTTAAGGCTCATACAAGGTTTGTTTTCTATATTTGTCCTTATATATGGTCCAACATCAATGATGAAAAGTTATTTTGAATAATCCTTTTACATTTTATAAGATGCTGTGTTACACATGGAAACAAAGTTTAACATTCATTAATTTACTTTGCTAATAGCAGGTCATTTTACAGTGTGAGATCTTAGTACTTCTTGGTCAAATTATTTAAAAGAGGAGACTCTCCTCTTTAAAACAAGTGGTATCTTTATTGGCCACAGGGTACTGTGGTACAACCTATTTAGGGCATCCACTATCTAGGCTCTGTTACTAGGGAATCTAGTGGTGGATACCATGTCCTAATGGGCAAATGCCCTTTTTGGACACTTATTAAAATGGGATGATTGTCACAAGAGATTATCTACATTGTTTATTTATATGTATAAGGCCCCACATATTTTATAGCACTAGATAGTTATTTTACAGATATGACAAACATGAATACAATATATAATTACAGATTCAGATGCTATTAAACACATGAATGCAATTATCATAACAGTTCCTCCGTTGATAATTATGATCATGAGCTAGCAAGAACATGAGGTAGCGCGAGATTCAGCTTAATATATGACAACAAGGTGGTATGAGTCAGACAGACATGAGACATAAGGAGGAAAGGACTCTGCCCGTGAGATCATTCATTTCTAGATTATGCACTGTATGCTAATTCCAAAAATGGTGTTTTGCTTTATATACTAGCCATTAGAGAGTGTAGATCTGAACTTCATACTAATATCCATAGAATGAGGTCTATGCTGTATATGAGCCACCAAAGAACAGAGTCTGTTTTGTAGATGAGTTACCAGTGAATGGGGTCTGTATTGTACACTGTACAATTGTTCCCATTTCGACAACAATGGATAAAGAAATATTTTTATGCAATAAATTGGTGAACAGGGGTTTTGTGGAGTCTTTTATTCAACTAAAGTTTACTTTAATTTAAAATAGTGTAATGCTATTTTATACTGGGACTATTGGAGTGGAAAAGTTGCCACTCAAGGGAACCAAATCTTGCTAGAGTAGCACTGGCGACTTGAGTGTGACTCAAATGCGCTTTAGATACCTCCCCTGCTGGCAGAGAACAACATCTCCCAGTATGCAGTGGAAAGGGGAAGTATGTGAAGGAGCTGTTAAAAATGGCAGTTGGAGATTCTGAGAGGCACTTAGGGAGTCCTCTGCAGCCTGACAAACGAAGAGTAATGGGAGTCTGAGAGGTCTGAGAGACAGAGAGAAGAATTAAGGAGAGAGAGTCCTCTGCAGCCTGTCAGAGGAAGAGTAATGGGAGTCTGAGAGGTCTGAGAGACAGAGAGAAGAATTAAGGAGAAAGAGATATCCTGAGAGTGTGGAGAAGCCTGTACAGTGGAGAGTGGGGGAGCTTACCAGATACCTGAACAGAGCCATCTTGGACACAGATTCTGGAGACCAGTGGGGATACTTAACCCATGTTTACCTTGTTATTGATCTACTTGGACTGAGTAATTTTGTTATTAGTCAGTTAGGGGACAGATGAGGAAACCTGTAGAATTGTTTTGTAAACCCTAATGTGAGACTGTAATATAGTAACATAAGTGACTTGTGAAAATTGCACCAACCAACTTGACATTATTTACTATCTGTGGGAAAGCCCTAAATGTGTGTTGAGAAGCCTGCTTGTACTAAAGAGAATGCATGCTCACGTCTAAGAAGAAACGAAGGAACAATGGAGTGTGTTTTATCAAATCACCTGGAAAAAGTAGCTGTTTATTGGAGAAGAGATCTGCATTAGAACTACCTGCTAAATAGATTGCATAATTGCACTAATCTGTTTATTATACAATTTTTTTTTGTTTGATATGTGTTAGTGAGATTGAAGAAATTGTTACTGAGTTTAATGTGTATTGTTAAGCTGGGTACACACTACAGAAATTTTGACCAACTTTTTATGCCGAGCGATTTTACATGCGATCGATGGTCCAATCCAGCGTTGGACTGACCCAGCGGACTACCGGTTAAAATACCGGTAGGCCCGGCTACCATACGGCCATGCCCCCTTTTTCCCATGGGCGGAGCTTACCTGGAGGCCCCGGCATCAATTGCGATCGCAGCTGTGAATCAGTGGTGTGGTACTAGTGTCCAAATTTTCATTGCAGTGAAGCTGGGAACCCACTGTCAGTAGGAACCTTTCTTACCATACAGAGTTCCGAGCCGACAGGAATGACAGGTGCACCTGCGCGGACATACGGCCAAAGAGAAGATTCCACGGAAGAGAGAAGTGAGTTCATTTTACCTATATTAGCGGTTAAACTCCGTTTATTTACTCACACATCGCGGATTAAAATCTTTCCCCCCCTGGGAGGAAGTCCAGGACATTCATCACACCTGGTAAGGAGCCGTATTATATTATTTCTTTCGGCGTGTTGTCACATTGGAGCACATTGCATACAGTCACAGTGGATCTATCTGGCATGGGGACTATTGTCATTGTGGGACATACTGGCACTGTGGTGCATTCTGCATAATGGTATTGTGGGACAAGCTGGTGCTGGGAAACATTACTACATAATGACACTGAAGGGATCTGCAGTTTTTTAAATTGCAATTTTTCATAAGTTTCATAGGCTGGGTAAAACAGCAGCTACACCAGGCAAATTACTCCCATAACTCTTGGCAATGTCTTCTTTTTCTCGAAGAACAATTGTGCACTGCAAAAATGTTGGCACCCATTCTTGACTCTGCCCTAGGCCCAATGTTGTCCAAAACCATTCCTGGCTGCAGGTGTACACAGGGAGAGTGATGTTGGGCTTTGGGTGCTTCTTGGGGCCCTTCTAGGCTGAGTGTGCCCTCCCGCAGTCTGCTCAAGCAGCTTGGTGAAAGGAGGAGTGTTACCAATATTGATCCACGCAGACACTTGGCTCCATATACTCTGGTGCAAATGGGTCTAGAGCCCAATCAGTCCTCATCATGACCACCAGCCCGCCAATGGAGGCCTGGGGACTTTGTACCCATCCCAAACTCTCTCTGCTCCTCTGGGTGTACATAAGTATTTTAAAGAGCCTGACGTGGATTGTTAATGTTCTTTATATGTGGTGAATTTGCTTGAAAGTCAGTTTGCACGTTTGAGCTGCAATATTCTTGTTTTACAAACAGCTCTTATGCATCACCCAGCTAAACACCTCTAATTATCTCTTCTTTGTAATAGCTTGGGGGAAGCTCTCCATGTTAAAGATACAACGTACCAGACAGATGATAAAATACTATATAATTATGCTCAGCAAAAAGAAACTTCCTATTTTACAGATCTTTGGCTGAAAACAATCCCTTTGGAACTTGGACATTCAATAAATAATTATTTTTAGCTTAAGACAACACTTGCATTCTGTCCCCATGGTAAGGGTTTCTTGGTAAATATAATAGGTGGTGTTTAGTAGCAATTTGTTGCTAACCATCTTTAGTCACATTGTGAAAATGGCTTTGATATTGTCATGCTCTGATGTGATAAAAATTACATCTGTTATTTTCAAATCTTAATTTCTGTCCATGCGCATAGCAATAAACGCGTAAATATTGTCCTAAGTTAAAATATTTAATGCTAGGAATGGTTGTGCGAAATGGATGTATTAAACGTAAATGCTATTAATTTATTGCTGGGGCTGTTTGGAGGGAGGGTAATAGGTTTATTTATTAAATGGGAATACTATTAATTTAATGTTGGGGTTGGTTGGAGGGAAATAGATCTATTTATCAAATGTGAGCACTATTACTTTAATGTTGAGGCTGGAGAGAGGCCTAATTATTAAATGTGGGTGCTGTTGATTTAATGGCAGGGATGGTTGGCATTTCTAAATGTACCCATTATTTTTTCCAAGTAGGGCCCTCAACATTCCAGGATCCAGACAAGCCGCAACTAAAGAAACCAGCAGCCACAGGTGGTAAAAGTGACAACAACAGGTAGGACAGTCTGTCAAATGATCTGAGTCTAGTGCAGGCTTGGCTAACCTGTGGTACACCATGTGTTGTGAAACTATAAGTCCAGCATACCCTTCCAGCAATAAGCTGCTATATATTGGCAAAGCATGCTGGGGCTTGTAGTTTCACAACACCTGGAGTGCCACAGGTTAGCCAATCCTGGTCTAGTGGGACAATCGTGATTTTTGGTGACTGTTCTGCCCAATCTAAGAGGCAGGTCAAGACTGTGTATTCTTTATACACACACTGCATTCTTTAGATGCTGCACTAAGGTGCTAGCTGTCCTTTGTGGGCTGACCACTCCCCCTCTAGTTTCTGGCCCCACCTCTATGATGGCTGACCACACCCCCTTTGGTGGGCCCCTAGTGTTGCATTCCCCGGTGGGCCCTTCATGCCCAAGTCCGACACTGGTCCGATCGCTCGGTCCATGGACTGCATACACACTAGCCTTGTTTAGGATGATAAAGGGAAGAGCGAACGTCCCTTTAGCGACTTTTTACAGCCATGTTGTCATGAGCAATTACTGTAATTTCGTACTCACTGTTGTGGATCGGTCGGAAGTTTATACACACTACACAGCAGAAACGAGATTGGAACGAAAATATTAAACGGTACGACCACCCAAATGAGGCGATAATCGTCCATTTGGGCAGACTTTCGACCATCGTGTCACTGCACACACTGACTCGACTTTTGAACAAGCGGTCGTATGTCGGCTGTTTGAGCCGATTAATTGGACGAAAACAGTGTAGAGTGTACCCAGCTTTAGTAAGCAGTATTGTGGCTAAAGTAATTTTGCAGGATAGCAATTAAAGGCGATATAAGTACCTCTTAGTGGTATATAATAAGTGAGACACTTTTAAAGTGCACTTAGAATTATCCAGTTATATTCATTTGATATAGTAGGAACATGTATATCTAAATTGCTGTGTATTTATTGTGTTTGCTGCACCCAAAATTACCTTTAAACTACTGCTTGATTTAAAGAGCTATATTTTAGATACTTACAAAACCTTTAGGAGTGAATGCCTCATTAATAAATATGACTTCTAAATACAGCCTGGCGTATTGCCATTTAATTTGTGTATGTCTGTGGTATTCAATATGGGGGCGGGTGTAGGGTTCCTTAGCCTCACTCTGATTTTGCTTATTCCAAGAACGTTACCCCATGAAAGTTGAGGCACTGCACAACGAAGGACACAAGGTAAAATTTTATATACAGACAGGACACATAAATCCAAAATTTTATATACAGACAGGACACATAAATCCATACACACACCAAGCAGGAAAAAGGGTGTTACATCTTGGCCCACATCTCAGGGTTTTGGGAGGAGTCCCAATTCAATTTTACTGTGGTGCTTATAGCCTTTGGGATGAAGGACCATGGTATTTTTAACACCTTTATAGAGACAATAAAATTCCGTTCACCAATCTGGGTCTGGTTTTCACTAACGCAGAGGGACCCTCAGCTATCCATTTTATATTGAAAACTTGACCAGGCTCTCTAGCCCTGGGACTAATTGATTTGTATTCAACAACATGCACTCTAGAGTATTTCTGATGAGTCTGTGTTCACCTACAAAAGGGACCCATCATAAAAACCAGTCATTCCCTCATACTCATGATTTATGTATGACTGAAACTAGCAATATTTTAGGAGAAAACCTGAAAACTTTCCTCAAAGGAAGCACATGTATATGTGTACATCAGACACTTGTGCTTCCTTACGAGAGGTCGAATGGTAGACTTAGTGGAATAAGGGCATATTCACACAAATACAGTTGAGACATACCAGGTTAGAGACACTTATCTGCACATCATTTTTATCAAGACAAAATTAATTTTAAAAAATCATTGTTACGAACTAACTAGTGAAACCATAATGTGCATTGACTACTTAAGTAAATAAGTAAATTTTCAATCTCTGCCATCACAAGACTTTGCGGTAAACATTGAGTAAAATGGTAATGAACAATTTCTTAGGTATCCTTAAATATATAATACTATACAATAGGAAATGTTTCAAAACAAGAAGTTCCTAGATATGTGTCACGTGTTTATTATATATCAGTTATCTCCATGAAATGTCATGTTTCCATTTATTAATTTCCATTTAGCTCACACTGTCAGTGAGCAACATCGCTATTGTTCTGTTTTGTCCTACCATCAGCACTTGAGGTCTTGCAGTTCTCTGGAATAAAGAATGGCTCTTCATATTTTGGTGTGTTTTTGCTCATGCACACTACAATCAGAGCACTTTTCTCCTATAATAGTCTTGCTCCTGCTTTGAATTGTTTCCTTACACTTCTTCCCAACAAGATATGTAGCCTCCACAAGGTTTAAAAGTACACATACAGCAGACGTAATTATTGTGAAGAGAGTGAAGATATTTTTTTCAGATGGTCTGGATATGAAACAGTCCACAATGTTGGGACATGGAGGAATGGTGCATTTCACTAATTGAGGAAGAAAGAAATTTTCATAGAGGCAATGAAAGACATAAATGAAAATAGTGTCCACAGCAGCTTTGATGAAAAGGCTAATGAGATAGGTCCACCATAGTCCTCCTCTCTTTTTTTCAATATTTTGATAAAGTTTGACACAATTCTCCCCCAATTTCTCCTTGTGCTTCCTCTCTCGATTTTCTCGGTATGCCACATGCATTACAACAAGAAGAGAAGGACAGGTAACCAAGATGAGCTGTAAAGCCCATAGTCGGATGTGTGAGACGGGAAAGTAGTGGTCATAACACACATTAGTACATCCAGGCTGTTTTGTGTTGCAGTCAAAATCTCTTTGATCATCTCCCCAGACCCTACATGCTGTCACTGCATATACAAGGATGCGAAATATAAAGACAACAGAGAGCCAGACACGGCCAAACTCAGTGGAGAATTTATTGACACCTGTCAAAAGAGCTTCATACACTGCCCAGTTCATGACTGTTTTATTGCCGTCACTGAAAGAAAAGCATATATTTTAGCATATATAAGCAGAAAAAACCCCAATATATTTCATTCTTACAGTGTAAGAACCTTATTCAGAGTAAAACACAAGTGTAATTTGCGATTGTAACTTGTATTCAGAGTTAAAGATGTATCCAGGTCTAAATGTGTAGCATATGCGTCTGCTTCACAATAGACACACCCCTCGGACAGTTACATCCAACTTGCAAAACCTCTTATTGTACATGTTACCAATGCTATTGCTATGAAGTATCATTTAAACTTGAATACCCTTGTTAATATGCTTCCTGACATGCAGGCAAAAACACATATTTTTTTTAATCTTTGGCTCAAAATGCTCTGCAAATCTTAATCTATGGGCGAGCTACTACTAATAAGACTCAATTATTTGCAAACCTCTAATTACAAGCGGTTCACTAATTTGTGTGTTCATTATCATCAGCTTTCACTAGCTACACCTGCAAAAAACAACAAATATTACTGGGTAATATATATGTATCAATGTAAGATAACAAGACAAAAATAAGTAACAGATGAGGTTGCCTAACAAAATGTGTATGGTGGCTTCCGGTATGGCAGATAATTCTCCCTTTCCAGTCCGGGAGCGGAACGACCTTCATGTTCACTGGCACCACCAGGCACTAACATAGTGGAGACACAGCCAGCAGCTTCTTATTTTTGAGACTGTTGGCTGCTATTCCTTAATGTCAGTGTTACGCCCAACCCAGCACCATACTCCTAGTCTAAGGAGCAGAGGATGCCGCCTCCAACTCATGCCTGCTAAAGCAAGTAGGGGTGGAGTTGGAGGTTCAACAACCAAGGGGGGAAGCCACTTCTGAATGAGTAACACCACCTAGGGTACACACAGAGCTTGTGGAGGCAATGATGAGTCTTCAACCTTTACATTTAAATACATAAAATACTATGAGATGGCAATTTATTATGTTTAGGCTGGAGCCTAAAAGTACGGGATACCACTGAAGGCCCAGTGATCATTGCGACAGATAAGCATCTTATTAATTTATCTAATGTAAGCACATTATTCATTGAAGGCACCAATGGATAGAGCAGCATGTTTGTTTAGAAAGGGCTCATTAATTGAAACACTTTTATCCTTTTATCCGTGTGGTATTATTTAATAGTGAATTTTTGACAGCGAACATAATAGTTTTCATAAGGATCATATATTCTAATCAGGGGCGGGCTGGAGCGGGGGGCAGGGGGGCAGATGTCCCCCGGGCCGGACCCAAAAACACTATTTTGGGCCGGCCCTAACTTCACTTGCTCGGTGGCTGGCATGGGAAGTGCACCCCGTGATAGCTGCCGTCCCATGTCAGAAGACTGCAGAGCAGAGCACGCGGCACGGGTGAACAAGGTAAGTGCGGGGGGGTGTGTGTCGGCAGCATCTTGTATGAATATTTGTATGTATGAGTGTCAGCAGCATCTTGTATGTATATATGTATGTATGTATGAGTGTCAGTGTCAGCAGCATCTTGTATGTATATATGTATGTATGAGTGTCAGCAGCATCTTGTATATATATATATATATATATATATATATGTATGTATGTATGAATGTCAGCAGCATCTTGTATGTATATATGTTATATATGTATGTATGAGTGTCAGCAGCATCTTGTATGTATATATGTATGTATGTATGTATGTATGTATGAGTGTCAGTGTCAGCAGCATCTTGTATGTATATATGTATGTATGAGTGTCAGTGTCAGCAGCATGCAGCATCTTGTATGTATATATGTATGTATGTATGAGTGTCAGCAGCATCTTGTATATATATATATATATATATATATATATATATATATATATGTATGTATGAATGTCAGCAGCATCTTGTATGTATATATGTATGTATGTATGTATGTATGAGTGTCAGCAGCATATTGTATGTATATATGTTATATATGTATGTATGAGTGTCAGCAGCATCTTGTATGTATATATGTATGTATGTATGAGTGTCAGTGTCAGCAGCATCTTGTATGTATATATGGATGTATGAGTGTCAGCAGCATCTTGTATGTATATGTATGTATGTATGTATGTATGTATGAGTGTCATTGTCAGCAGCATCTTGTATGTATATATGTTATATATGTATGTATGAGTGTCAGCAGCATCTTGTATGTATGTGTGTCAGCAGCATCGTGTATGTATGTGTGTCAGCAGCATCGTGTATGTGTGTTAGTGTCAGCAGCATCCTGTATGTGTGGCAGCAGCATATTGTATGTGTGTGGCAGCATATTATGTGTGTGTGTGGCAGCATACTGTGTATATATATATATATATATATATATATATATATATATCGAAATGATAAGTTATGGAAGGACGGCGCCTTAAGGTGTAAAGACAGATAATTGTGTATATATAGATTAGTGAAACAGGATCTCAGATAGTACAGTTGTGGGCCTCAACGCGTTTCGTTCAGTTTGAACTTTCCTCCTGATGAAGTTCAAACTGAACGAAACGCGTTGAGGCCCACAACTGTACTATCTGAGATCCTGTTTCACTGATCTACCCTGGGAATAACAAATTAAGATATCACCCTTTCCTGAGCTTTTGTATGGAACCTATAGAGGGACATCTTTAACCACCTCCAGGGATATGACTACCAGTGATCTCGCCTGTATATTAAACAGATAAGCTTATATTTATTATATTTATTGTGAGTTTGCATTCTATATTGTTAATCTGCTGAATAAATTGTTTGCAAAAATACTACACCATATGGCTCTCTTATATCTTTCCCACTATTGAGCGGTGATGTAGCAGTTATTAATAGAACATACTATATTTGCATCTTGTCTCTGCGAGCAAAGGAAATCACCACCTGGGATGACTGAGGAGCCTATATACAGATAAAATGTTATTTTACTTATTTCTGGTATGCACACTACTATACTATTAATCTACACAGTGTCTCATCTGATTTGCTGATATATGCTGCTATATGCTGATATCCACCTGCATTACTACTTTTCTCTGGACTTTATGTTCTCTGGTCTCTCTGAGCTTACTGCCTATATATACACAATTATCTGTCTTTACACCTGAAGGCGCCGTCCTTCCATAACTTATCATTTCGATACCTTTTTCGGTCTAACCATCTGATATTGGAGACTTGGCTGCCACACATACTTGTGGAGGTGTTTTGTTTATGTTTTATGTTTATGTTTATTTATACTTCTGTTTATTATCACTTTTAGATTATCATTGTATTTATTATCCATACATTGGGTAAAGCGCCAATCTGATATTGTGTTCTATTCCATATATATATATATATATATATATATATATATATATATATATATATATTAGGGATGTGCACCGGCGACTTTTGAGGTCTCGTGTTTTGTGTTTTGGATCCGGATTTTCGTTATTTTTGAGGTTCGGATTTGTCTCGCAAAACACTTGACGAAAGGTCTCGGTTCGGATTTAAGGTATTGGATTCGGATTTTTTTTGAAAAAAACATAAAAAGTTTAAAAATCAAGTTTTTGGGCTTATTTTCACTCCTAGGCTATTATTAACCTCAATAACATTCAATAACAAGCATTTCCACTAATTTACAGTGTATTCTGAACACCTCACAATATAGTTATTAGTCCAAAACGTTGCAAAAAGGTATCTTTCTGGACTGCGTAGAGGAGTGGGTCACCACAATATCTTAAAAACCCTGAACTTTTATGATTCGCACCAATAATTGTACCTGGACTGCGTAGAGGAGTGGGTCACCACAATATATTAAAAACCCTGAACTTTTATGAATCGCACCAATAAATGTACCTGGACTGCGTAGAGGAGTGGGTCACCACAATATATTAAAAACCCAGAACTTTTATGAATCGCACCAATAAATGTACCTGGACTGCGTAGAGGAGTGGGTCACCACAATATATATAATAAGAAAACCATCAACTTGTTTGATTCGCACCAATAAATGTACCTGGACTGCGTAGAGGAGTGGGTCACCACAATATATTAAAAACCCAGAACTTTTATGAATCGCACCAATAAATGTACCTGGACTGCGTAGAGGAGTGGGTCACCACAATATATATAATAAGAAAACCATCAACTTGTTTGATTCGCACCAATAAATGTACCTGGACTGCGTAGAGGAGTGGGTCACCACAATATATTAAAAACCCTGAACTTTTATGAATCGCACCAATAAATGTACCTGGACTGCGTAGAGGAGTGGGTCACCACAATATATTAAAAACCCAGAACTTTTATGAATCGCACCAATAAATGTACCTGGACTGCGTAGAGGAGTGGGTCACCACAATATATATAATAAGAAAACCATCAACTTGTTTGATTCGCACCAATAAATGTACCTGGACTGCGTAGAGGAGTGGGTCACCACAATATATTAAAAACCCAGAACTTTTATGAATCGCACCAATAAATGTACCTGGACTGCGTAGAGGAGTGGGTCACCACAATATCTTAAAAACCCTGAACTTTTATGAATCGCACCAATAAATGTACCTGGACTGCGTAGAGGAGTGGGTCACCACAATATATATAATAAGAAAACCATCAACTTGTTTGATTCGCACCAATAAATGTACCTGGACTGCGTAGAGGAGTGGGTCACCACAATATATTAAAAACCCTGAACTTTTATGAATCGCACCAATAAATGTACCTGGACTGCGTAGAGGAGTGGGTCACCACAATATATTAAAAACCCTGAACTTTTATGAATCGCACCAATAAATGTACCTGGACTGCGTAGAGGAGTGGGTCACCACAATATCTTAAAGACCCTGAACTTTTATGAATCGCACCAATAAATGTACCTGGACTGCGTAGAGGAGTGGGTCACCACAATATATATAATAAGAAAACCATCAACTTGTTTGATTCGCACCAATAAATGTACCTGGACTGCGTAGAGGAGTGGGTCACCACAATATATTAAAAACCCTGAACTTTTATGAATCGCACCAATAAATGTACCTGGACTGCGTAGAGGAGTGGGTCACCACAATATCTTAAAAACCCTGAACTTTTATGAATCGCACCAATAAATGTACCTGGACTGCGTAGAGGAGTGGGTCACCACAATATATATAATAAGAAAACCATCAACTTGTTTGATTCGCACCAATAAATGTACCTGGACTGCGTAGAGGAGTGGGTCACCACAATATATATAATAAGAAAACCATCAACTTGTTTGATTCGCACCAATAAATGTACCTGGACTGCGTAGAGGAGTGGGTCACCACAATATCTTAAAAACCCTGAACTTTTATGAATCGCACCAATAAATGTACCTGGACTGCGTAGAGGAGTGGGCACTGGGCACCACAATAAAATATATAAAAAACCTTCAACAGGTCTGCATTACACTACACATACGGCTGCTCCTCCATCCTCTCCATCATATACATGTTGGAGTTTTAGCGTGTGACAACCTCTTGTTTTTGATAATGTCAGTGCATTTTGAATATTTTTCAATTTGCCCCACACCACTGAATGTACTTTATCTATGATACGCATCTATCTATCTTGACTGCGTAGTGTGGTGGCCCCGGTACACAATTTGGTACCGAGGCCACAATATAATTAAAAAACCCTCCACGTGTCAGAATTCCACCAAACAAGTATCTGGACTGCGTAGTGGGGTGGCCCCGGTACCCAACTTGATACCGGGGCCACAATAAAATAAATACACCCTCCACGTGTCAGAATTCCACCAAACAAGTATCTGGACTGCGTAGTGGGGTGGCCCCGGTACCCAACTTGATACCGGGGCCACAATACCTCCTCCAAACATGCTACAGACAATTCGTCATTGAGATCCCATTAAGTATGTTAAAGACAGACAGGGTCCAAGTGTTATTAGTTGACTTTGTAAAGAAAAAAACTGTCCCTGTTGCACATAGTCGTGCAATGAAGACTTACTTTTTCATTTAAAGGCACGATCTTTCAAGTGTAGTGTTTGTAAGTCTAAGTCATATTATACTTTTGGTAAAATTGGTTTTTTTTGTTCCTCTTTATGTTAATTAATTAGTAATAGAATTAAAGTAGGAAATAGAATTAAATAGAATTAAAGTAGGAAATAGAGTGGTATAGAGTTGTAGTGTGGTATAGATAGAGTGGTCCACACAATATAATAATAAAACCCTCAACTGGTCTGAATTCCACCAAACAAGTATCTTGACTGCGTAGTGTGGTGGCCCCGGTACACAATTTGGTACCGAGGCCACAATATAATTAAAAAACCCTCCACGTGTCGGAATTCCACCAAACAAGTATCTGGACTGCATAGTGGGGTGGCCCCGGTACCCAATTTGATACCGGGGCCACAATACCTCCTCAAAACATGCTCCAGACAATTCGTCATTGACAGACCCCAGACAGACAGGGTCGTAGTGTTATTGTTTGACTTTGTAAACCCAAAAAAATGTCCCTGTTGCACTTGCACATAGTCGTGCAATGAAGACTAACTTTTTCATTTAAAGGCACGATCTTTAAAGTGTCAGAAAGAGAGAGAAGACACAGGAGAGGAGAGTTGTAGCTGGGGACCTGGGGTGGAAGCTCCCAGGCTCCCCCAGCATTGCCTGGAAGTCTGAGCGTGGTGACTGAGCCAGGGCAAGGAATGTGTGCCCTGGATGAGGGGGAGAACTCCATGCCACTATAGTGAACCCAAGAGAGAGGGGGACACTGCACATGGAAGAGGCCCTGGAGTGAGGGCTGCTACAAGAGGCATGGTAGCTGTAGTGTCAGATCCTGAGGCTGAGAGTACACAGAGTGACGTGTCAGAGCACAGGAGACATTATCCCCGCAGAGGAGGGATGAGCTGCAGTTGAGAGGTCTGTTGTTGAAATAGGACATGCACACTTTAACAAACCAATCATTTCAGCGACAGGGCCTACCAAACAACTTTGACTGAAATGATTGGTTTGTTTGGGCCCCCACACCAAAAAAGCTATTCATCTCTCCCTGTACAGACTAAACAGGCTCTACTGAGGCAAGATGTCGTCCTCATCCTCAACCTCTGATTCCTCTCCCCCTACAGTGTGTACTTCCTCCTCATCACACATTATCAATTCGTCCCCGCTGGACTCCACAACCACAGGTCCCTCTGTAGTATCTGGAGGGCAGTGCTGTACTTCATTGAGGAATTGATTATTCATTTTTATAAACATCATTTTTTCAACGTTGTGAGGAAGCAACCTCCTTCGCCGCTCACTGACCAGGTTCCCCGCTGCACTAAAAACTCTTTCCGAGTACACACTGGAGGGGGGACAACTCAGGTAAAATAGAGCCAGTTTGTACAGGGGCTTCCAAACTGCCTTTTTTTCCTGCCAGTAACAATATGGACTGTCTGACATGTATACTTGGATGGTGTCAGCAAAGTAATCATCCACAATTTTTTCTATTGTGACAGCATCCAATGCAGCGAGAGTAGACATGTCTGCAATGGTTGGCAGGTCCTTCAGTCCGGACCAGATGTTATCAGCATCCCCGCCAGTGCCTCTTTTGGGAAAACTGAGCTTTTTCCTCGCAGCCATAGATGTGGAAGAAAATGAGGGTGGAGCTGTTGGCATGTCACGGTCCTCTTCAGAGGACAATCTCCTGACCAGCAGGTCTTTGCACCGCTGTAGATTTGTGTCCGCCGGAAACAGAGACACAACATACGCTTTAAACCGAGGATCGAGCACGGTGGCCAGAATGTATTCCTCTGACTTTAAAAGAGTGACCACCCTCGGATCCTGGCAAAGCGTACGAAGGGCTACATCCACAAGAGCTACATGCTTGCTGTAATCGCAATGGCTTACCAGCTCCTCCCTCACTTTCTCCAGCTGCTTCTGCAACAGCCTGATCAGGGGAATGACCTGACTCAAGCTGGCAGTGTCGGAACTGACTTCTCGTGTGGCAAGTTCAAATGGCTGCAGAACCTTGCACAACACGGAAATCAGTCTCCACTGCGCTTGACTCAGGCGCATCCCCACTCCTTTGCCTATGTCGTAGGTGGCTGTGTAGGCCTGAATGGCCTTTTGCTGCTCCTCCATCCTCTGCAGCATATAGAGGGTGGAGTTCCAGCGCGTCACAACCTCTTGTTTGAGGTGATGGCAGGGCAGGTTCAAGCTTTTTTGATGTGCCTCTAGTCTGCGGTAGGCACTGGCTGAATGCCGAAAGTGTCCAGCAATTTTGCGTGCCACCGCAAGCATCTCCTGCACACCCCTGTCACTCTTCAGGTAATGCTGCACCACCAAATTAATGGTGTGGGCAAAACATGGGACGTGCTGGAAATTGCCCATATTTAATGCCCGCACAATGTTACTGGCATTGTCTGACACCACAAATCCCCATGAGAGTCTAAGTGGGGTAAGCCACTGGGAGATAATTTCCCTCATTTTCTCTAATATGTTGGCAGCGTTGTGCCTCTTATTAAAGCCTGTAATGCACAATGTTGCCTGCCTTTGCATGAGCAGCCATTTTGTAGATGCTGCTACTGATGCAGCTGTTGCTGTTGCTGCGGAAGGGGATGCATCTACCCAGTGGGCTGTCACAGTCATATAGTCCTTCGTTTGCCCAGAACCACTTGTCCACATGTCCGTGGTTAAGTGGACAGTGGGTACAACCGCATTTTTAAGAGCACTGAGGACACTTGATCGTACTTCTCTGTACATTTTTGGTATCGCCTGCCTAGTGAAGTGGAATCTCGAGGGGATTTGGTACCGGGGACACAATACCTCCATCAACCCTCTAAATCCCACTCCACTGATGGCGGACACCGGGCGCACGTCTAACACCAACATTGCAGTTACAGCCGCAGTTATACGCTTTGCAATAGGGTGACTACTATCGTATTTGGTGGTCATGGCAAACGACTGTTGGACGGTCAATTGTTTGGTGAAAGACTTAGCGGTCTTACGACTTCCCCTCTGGGAAGATGACCGACTAACAGCAGCAACAGCAGCAGTGGCAGTAGTAGGCGTACCGCTGCAGGATTCCTCGGATGAATCCCGTATTGAGGAGGACTCAGTCTGGCTGGTGACTTGGGCTGCAGGACTGAATCTGATGGAGATTGTGGAGGAAGTTGACGAGGAGGGTGTTGCTGGTGTGTATCCAACTGGACCACGGGATTTAGGTGTCCCTGTACCGATGAGGGTCCTAGCCCCAGTTCCTGAACTAACCACTGAACTATGAAGGTTATTCAGGTGACGTATAAGGGAGGATGTTCCTAGGTGGGCAAGATCCTTACCCCTGCTTATTTGAGCTTTACATAAGCTACATATTGCCATACATTGGTTGTCTGGATTTGGATAAAAATAACTCCAGACCGAAGAGGAGCATTTTTTGGTCTTCTGACCAGGCATGACGATGGGCTTTTTCATCCCATGGACATCAGCTGTTTCCCCCCCTGGTGCCTCATTTACAATAACCACATCACCATCCTCATCATCAAGTTCCTCCACAGCGCCAGCTACATCATCAATAGCCTCCTCCCGAGCCACCTCTTCCCGTACAGTGATGGGAAGGTCAGGCTTGACAACCACCAACACCCTTGGACTCGCCTTGGGGATTTGTGATAATTTCTCTTTAGAAGGCAGAGTTGTTTGCTGTTTTGTTGCTGACAGCATAACTCTCTTCAATTTTTTGTAGGGGGGGGGAGGAGGAGGAGGGCTAAGATCCGTGGGTGAAGCTGAACCACTAGTCATGAACACGGGCCAGGGCCTAAGCCGTTCCTTGCCACTCCGTGTCGTAAATGGCATATTGGCAACTTTACGTTTCTCCTCAGATGATTTTAAGTTTCTCTTTTTGCTACTTTTTCTTAACTTGGGCTTTTTGGATTTTACATGCCCGGTACTACGAGATTGGGCATCGGGCTTGGAAGACGACGTTGATGGCATTTCATCGTCTATGTCATGACTAGTGGCAGCAGCTTCAGCATTAGGAGGAAGTGGGTCTTGATCTTTCCCTACTTTATCCTCCAAATTTTTGGTCTCCATTATATGTAGCACAAGATACTGCAGAATGTGTGAACTTGGTAATATTGCAGTACCAATGGACTTATAATGCTGGATTGGTTTTGCAAATTTGGTTATAATTATTATATATTTTTTTTTTTTTTTAATTTTTTATTTTTTTTTACTTTTTTTTTATTTTTTACAAACTTGGGAATAATGGGGAAATAACTATGCCCTTAGAAGCACAGAGCACAGGACACAGCACCACTGGACTGAACAGGACACGGCACAGGACCCAGCAGCACTACGGAACTCAGCAGGACAGAGCACAGCACACAGCACCACTGGACTGATACTGCAGAATGTGTAAACTTTGTAATATTGCAGTACCACTGGACTTTTACTGCTGAATGTGTGAACTTGGTAATATTGCAGTACCAATGGACTTATAATGCTGGATTGGTTTTGCAAATTTGGTTATAATTATTATATATATTTTTTTTTTTTTAATTTTTTATTTTTTTTTACTTTTTTTTTATTTTTTACAAACTTGGGAATAATGGGGAAATAACTATGCCCTTAGAAGCACAGAGCACAGGACACAGCACCACTGGACTGAACAGGACACGGCACAGGACCCAGCAGCACTACGGAACTCAGCAGGACAGAGCACAGGACACAGCACCACTGGACTGATACTGCAGAATGTGTAAACTTTGTAATATTGCAGTACCACTGGACTTTTACTGCTGAATGTGTGAACTTGGTAATATTGCAGTACCAATGGGCTTATACTGCAGGATTGGTTGTGAAAATTTTGTGGTAATTAAAAAATATTAAAGTAGTTTTTGGTATTTTATAAAAAAAACTTTTTTTTATTTTTTTAAACACAGGGGAATATTGGGGAAATAACTATGCCCTTAGAAGCACAGAGCACAGGACACAGCACCACTGGACTGAACAGGACACAGCACAGGACCCAGCAGCACCACTGACCTCAGAAGGACAGAGCACAGCACACAGCACCACTGGACTGATACTGCAGAACACAGCACAGCACAGCACAGCACAGCACAGCACAGCACAGCACAGCACTAAACAGCACAGCACAGCACAGCACTAAACAGCACTAAACAGCACAGCACAGCACTAAACAGCACAGAACTAAACAGCACAGAACTAAACAGCACAGAGGACCACCTAACACACCCTCCCTCTACCCTGATCAATGCCCGAGTGAAGATGGCGGCGACTAGCGGGGAATTTATAGGATCCGAGTATCGCGAGATCCGACAACGGGATTATGAGTCAGAGCCTCAGTTTCACTTTTGAATTTGGCGCCAATACCCGGATCTGTCTCGGATCCGACTCGGATCCGCAACGTTCGGGTGGGCTCGGATTTCAGAAATCCGAGCGCGCTCATCCCTAATATATATATACATATATATGAGTATAGGGCCAGTATATTGTGTGTGTGTGTGGGTGTGTGTGTTTGTGTGTGTGTGTGTGTGTGTGAGTGAAGAGCCAGTAAATGAGTGCACAGTGTGTGCGGGCCAGTAACTGAATGCTATGTGTGTGTGGGGGGGGGAAGGGGGGCAGTAAATGAATGTAGTGTGTGGGAGGGCCAGTAAATGAATGTAGTGTGGAAGGGAGGGGGGGTCTTAATATAATGTGGGAGGTAGGCTATTAATTTAATTGTGGAGTGCAGGTGGGGGCTAATTATTGGGCGCTATTTTATTTGTGGGGTGATGGTGGGGCAATTTCATTTAATAGTGGGGCCTATGAACTTATAATGGGGTAATTAGACCTTTAATTTAATGTTGGGGTGGTTTGGGAGCTATTTATTAATTGTGGGCTGGTTGTGGAAAATGAGGTCTATTTATTAAATGTGATTATGTATTTTTAATGCTTGTGATTGTTGTGGGAAATGGTAATATTTGTTAAATCTAAATGCTATTTAAGTTATTGTTGGGGCTGTTTGGAGGGAGGGAAATAGGTTTATATATTAAATGTGTTTGCTATCTAATGTCAGGGTTGATTGGAGAGAAAGAGATATATTTAGCAAATGTGAATATTATATTAATGCTGTGGCTGGAGGGAGGCCTAATTATAAAATGTGAGTGCTATTGATTTAACATCGGGACTGGTTGGAGTTTTCTAAATTTCATGTACCCATTTTTTTTCCAAATAGGGCCTCCAACATTCCAGGATCCAGACAACGAGCAAATGAGCTAAAGTATCCAGCAGCCACAAGTGGTGACAGTGACAAGACAGGTAGTAGAGAGCAGGACAGTCTGCCAACTGTCCTGAATCTGGTGAGACAGTCCCAAACTTGGGTGACTGTTTCGCTTAGGACAGTTGAGAGGTATGTCCCACTTCACCGTGTACTGCTCGTGAAGGCAGAACTGTGTGCACCTAACAGTAGTGCACACAGTATTGCCTGTGTATTTGTCTAAAATAATAACCATCCTACATCATAGGGGGTTACCCAGTCTAAAGTGACCAGGCCCCCCAGAGCCTTAATCCAGCTCTGGGCCTGGGCATAAAAATATATATATATGGATTAAGCAACACTACAATAGCCTCTTTTTATATAGATAAATATATATTGTACCAAAAAGGATGGGCCGCTGCTGTGTGCTTGCCCCCCAGGCTGAAATCTGCCAGCCCTCCCCTGATACTAATTCTATGTGAAATAGGTATTAATTAAGCTATTGAAATGTATAGTTATTAAGATTTTATTAAAAGCACTTTACAGTTTTCAAATTTGAACTATTTGTGATGCTTTTCATTGTAATTATTCAAGAAAGCGCTAGACAGTAATTGCAAAAAAAGCTGAATTATTCCCTCATTTACTAAACCATATACAAGTTATACTGATCTGCAATTCTGTCCGATGCATAAAATGTTTCTTGTCTTTGCTCTTAACTGCGATATTGCTTGTGATGTAGGCAAATAGCCTAATTTGACAGTGTGGGTGTAACCTAAACTAGAGAGATGCATGATAATAGGCTAATATTTTAAAGATTATTCCACCCAAAACTGAAAAGTCAGCTCAGTTTCATGGTTCATTTAACACAGAAATGAGGATACATTTAGCAATGATTTAGGAGAAAATGGAAAAATATAAAATTAATGAAGCGAGTGGACCTAAATTGGAAGGAGGTTGATCTGTGTAGGACATTTCTACACATGTAGACACATATTTATTTTAATGGAGGTGTATTCAAAGTGCAGGAAACAGGTATGTAGCTTAACAAATAGAGGACAATTAGGTGAAATTGTACAAGTAAAATAGCAGTGGAGGCTTGCAGTTTTTGTGTGCTTTGTAAAGCACTTTTACTGTCTCCAAAAAAATATATGTATACTGCTGATTTTATATTTACAGTGATTTGTATAATCAGCTGCTACCTGACAACCTTACACCACTGTACTACATTAGGCAAATTGTGTTTGTTCAAAAAGAAGGATACTTTTTAACTATTTGACTTTAAGTCCCACTTTTTCAGTCTCCCTAACACCATCTGCTTTCCCCCATTTTACTCCAATACATTCTAGCTCCAAAAGTTAAATTTAGTAAACTTAAAGTACAATTTAACACAGTTACTCCCCAAGCTCCATCAATTGAGTGTGTACTTATTCCCACTGATGCAGAGATGGGAGGGATTTATCTATCAGCAAACTCTTTAATGTGCTTTTCACAGTAAAAACATACATAAATAAATAAGTTCTAAATATTCAGATACTAAAACTGGTTTATTAACAGGATGTATTTAATCTTACTAACATAGTTACACAGTTAGTAAGGATGAAAAAAGTAAGGTGACTCAAGTTTAAACTTTAATAAATTATGATTAGTAAGGAATTCAACATCCTAACTACCCTTACTGTATAGAAGCACTTCCTATGTTGTTGTTGAAATCATCTATCTTCTTTTTGTAATTTATGAGACCATGTCCTCTCTATGGTCATTGGTACAAAAATGTCATTGGATAAATCTCTGTTTTGGCCTCAAATATATTTTATATATTAATTAGGTAACCTCTAAGATTTTTATTTTAATTAATACATCAAGCTTGTTTTTCTAACTCCTCTTTATAATTTATTAATTTCCTTTATTATTTAGGTTGCCATTCTCTTAACCTTCTATAGTTATTCTATGTCCTTCTTACAATGATAAGTCCAGCATCCTATCCCATATTAATTTAATCAATGACACATGCAATTGTATTAAAATGTTTGAACTGAAAGTATTTATTTCTCTTTTTATGCATCCCAGGATTATATTTGCCTTTGCAGCACTAAATCGCACTTAAAAAAAAAATGTTTTTGTTCATGTACTGTTAGTATGTAAATTTGTATATATTTTGGTATATGTCTTCTTACTGATTAAAACAATATTTAGCCATTGGAACACATATGTTTTACATAGCACCCTTGGGGCAACCACACAATACACAGAACCCTGGAGGGTTATGGAGGATATGTAATAATACCACACCAAAAATATATATATTTTGATATATACAGAGATAAATATAGTCTTATCTGTAGAATAACTTATGCCAGTTTACGGCATCCACATAAAGGATAAAAATATACACAGCAAAAATAAATTTAAGAGTCATTTTCACTTGTTGATGGTGTTAAGTTCTACATTATAGCTCATAAAACAATCTGTCCATGTTTTTAAACCTTCCAAGGATTTGAGATGTGTAGATTTTCATTAAAATTATGAAATTGTATTTTTATTTGCATGCTGTACATTAAATATACTAAAGTAATAATAACCTAGATAATTAAAGTAACCTGTTCTGGAATTTAACTGCACTCTAATTTTAACACTGTATTATTATTCTCGAATATCACCACTTGTATATTTTAACCACTGTTGTTGAATACATATGGCATAATCAGCCTGCTACACAATAGTTTTACTGATAAGTGTTTTAAATATAAAATATGTTTAGCTAGACTGATGATAAGTCTAGGAATATGGATTTCTGTGTTAATTAAAAAACATTTAAATATTGACTATCTATGCTAATGATGTAGAATATGAAGTATGAGAATATAAAAGTAAGTTATTCAAGTTACTTCAAGTTATTCAAGTGTTTTTTTCTTTCTTTAAAATACCATTAACGCTTCATGTTGCCCAAAATTAAGATTTGACAATATTTACCCAACATGGATATATTGAAGCACATCTTATCAAAGTTTCAAATGTTTTTAATGCAAAATTATGTTTCTATCCTTATAAGTTATTTTTCAATATATCTTACATAGATAAGATCATCGCACATGCTTTTCATACCTTATTATTATTATGGGAAATAATTAAACCAGACTGCTTATTTAAACATTTTTGTGTGGCTCAGAAAGTGAATTTTTTTCTTCTCCGACAAACATGATTAGACAAAATGCTGCTCTGAAAAGACAATAACAAATTATATCAAAGCACAAGGACCTCCAGAAACAAGAAACTTACGTTTCAAACAGACATTTGGTGATGATCTGAGTTTCAAGTCGCAGTTATTGTTTTCTGTCACACTTCATAGTCTCAGCATGTCAGCCATTTCTTCTTCTCTGTGTTTATTACTAACTCAAATAGCATACCTGGGTGTGTCATATAGCTTAAGGCGGAGTAGAAACCAATGAATCAGATTTCTCTTACAACTGTCCTATTTCACATTAAACTAGTTAGCAAAGTTTTAAAACCATCTAAAGAAATCGATCTTTTGTCTATATTGTAAAATAAAATATATTGAAAAACTTTACTAGCAGAATTTTAAAATATAAGTTTGAAAATAATTTAAAAAGCCTATAAAAAATCAAAAGACTGAACCAAAAACCCCAGAAAAATAGATGCCTATTACAGAAATGCTGTGATGAAGTAATCACAGAAGACTGAAACACTTTCCTAAAAGAGATTTCATTTTGCAATAATATTTATGTGATTTATTTGTTCAGTTAACAATAGTTAATAAATTACATATGATGTCTAATTTGCTTAAAACTGGCTAGAACTGAGGGGTGGACTAAGCTTGATGGAGAATAAAGAGGTGAGGTTTGTGTGATTAACTATTTGGATCACTAAGGGTTAACAAAGCAGGCAAGATGTGGTGATGCCTGTCATAAGGAGGCAGGAACAAGGGGACAGGTTTTAAAAAAGCACAAAGGAATCATTTAGCTCTATTTGTTCCAGGAATGCATCCTTCCCTTCCATTCCCAACTCCATCCAGTCTTCGCTAGCTGGTTGTGTGTATCCTGTGGTAAGAGTGGTACCTCCCAAGTTTTGGATGGACCACTTGATGTGTGGGCCAGGTTCTCCAAGTACAGGTACTGGTACAAGCTCGGAGGTATATTGGGCCACTTGGTGTGCAGGCCATGGCATGGTACGGGTGTGCTGGTTTAGTCCCGGAGGTATGTTGGGACACTTGGTGTGCAGGCCATGGTATGGTATGGGTGTGCTGGTTCAGCCCCAGAGATATTTGGAGTCATTTTATGTGCGGGATCTAGGGTTCTACAGATGGTTCAACCTTTAGCACTTGTTAATTATTTAATTGACAATGTTTCAATCAGACCCATTGCCAGATGCAGGGTCGGATTAACAATGGGCCTGCATATACATGATATACAGACAAAAATCAGTAGAAATGCAACAAGGATTAATACAGCTTGTTCAGGTTAGATGCTTTCTAGTTCACTTTATTTTATACAGAACCCAAGGGGGTCAATTATAATGTTTTAAACTTTAAATACAGCAGATTTGGCAGGAACATCCTCTTCCTTTAGTCAGTCCTATAACACCTCTCAATTGCAATATTACAGTCTCTGTCAGAGGTTTTGATAAAACATTTTGATGTCTCACTTAAATAACTTGAACATAGCAAAGCAAAATAAACTTATCTGTCTTCATATGAGTCCTGCTGACATCTCATGGGCAGTGGCAAGTTAGGTGTTTTCCTATAATGCAAAGGTGCTTTTTTCTGAGCTGGCTGAAATATCCCTCAGGACAACAATTCAGCCATAGCAATCAGTGGCTCTTTTTGGGAAGACACCTCAGTAGCTCAGCCAGCAGTTACACACACCACTTCTCTCTCTAGCCAGTGCGTTTTTGGCTCCTCCGCTTTTCCCTAAATATCTCCTGGAACCTTCTAGTTCATTCACTAGAGTTTGCCCATCCCAAAATAGCAGATGCAATTTGCATTTAACTTCCCACTTCCACTTCCCACTCTGGGGAACTGTAGTTTTTTGAATGAGTGCATATAGTAATATACCTGTGATTTGCAGAGTATTACACCTCTCCATAAAAATAGGCCCAGGCAAGCCAAGAGAAGAATTTTTTTTTTAAAAACATTTTTTTTTGTGAGGGCACCTTATATGGGGAGGGGGGGGGGGGTGGGGATTTCAGTGATGAGCACTGTGGGGTATTTGTCTACTGCCCTCTGGCGGCTTCCCTGGTTTCCTGGGGGGCCAGTCCATCATTGGCGAGCAATAGGCAGACAATCGCGAGGATTGCCTGTTGCTGAGTATGGTAGGGGCTGCACCTACAGAGGCTATGTGTGACTCACACTGTGTGACTCATGCTGTACCAACTTCCACCAAGTCCCAGACTGAGGTCAACGGTGCTCAGCACAGCAGGTAGACAGAATTTACCTTTAACAGAGGATATGTGACAACAGGGGATATCTAGCAACAGGGGATTTGTGACAACAGGCCCAACAGGGGATATGTGACATCAGGCGATATAATATACATGAGTGAATGACCCGTGTGTATTAGTATAAGGATCAGTCCCTTTTCTTACAACAAAATTACTAACTTTTCAATGGAGACTATACCCTAGTGCCACTGAAAAGTAACTGTGCTTGACTATTTATAGCTTGAATTCTGATCAGATGTATGACCACTTGAAAAAATAATAGTTATATATAACAAATCTTATATATTCCTATTTGGCCATTTTAGGTGTTAGGAGGTATGAAAATAGCCAACAGCTGATAATCACATTTTCACACATTAACTGCAGAGTTTGTTTGTATCAATAAAAATCAAAATTTGCCCTCTGTATTGTGGGGTGGCCTCATAGCTGCCATCTGTATTGTGTGGTGGAGACAAGGTTGCTTTCTGAATTGTGTGGCAGTGACAAGGTTGCCCTATGTATTATATGGCAGGTTCTATTTGTTGTATGGTAGTCACAAGGGTTCTGTGTATTGTGTGGTTGCCCCAAGGGTGCTATGTATTGTGAGGCGGTCACCAGGCTGCTCTCTGTATTGTGTAGCAGTCACAAGGGTGCTGTGTGGTCTTATGCTGCTGTAGCACATCTACTTCAAGTTTGTATGTGCTGTTCATTCAGAGATGCTCTTCTGCATTCCATCCATGGCCATGGTTAATTGAGTTACTGTTGACTTCCTGTCAGCCGGAACCAGGCTGGCCATTCTCTTCTGGCATCTCTCATTGACAAGGCGTTTCTACCCACAGAACTGCCGCTCACTGGATGCTTTCGGTTTTAAGCACTGTTCTCTGTAAATTCTAGAGAGTGTTGTGTTTAAAAATCCCAAAAGATCAACCGTTTTTGAGGTACTGAAACAGCCCGTATGGCATCAGCAATCATTCCACAGTACTAGTCACTTAGATCACATTTCTTCTCTATTCTGGTGTTTGGTTTGAACAATAATTGTAACTTTTGTCCATGTATGCATGTTTTTATACATTGAATTGTCTGCCACATGAATGGCTGACTAGATATTTGCATGAACTAGCAGGTGTTCATGCATACCTAATAAAGTGGACTGCAAATGTTTTATTTCTATATATATATATATATATATATATATATATATATATATATATATATATATTTATATTTATATATATATATTATACCCACATACAGAAAACAGATACAAAGTTGAGCTTCACTCAAGCATCTAGTCCAAGGTCAATTGATGAAGCAAATATCCCAGAAAGCACCTCCTCATGGTCGAGTGGCTGCCATACTGTAATCGGCCAAGTAGTTAATCTGGATACAAATCTATATAAGAGAGGTGGGGGAGAGCCGCCTAATATTGCAATATTTTAGAACAACTCCATTACACCAAAATGTGATTTCATATATGCGTACCAGATGGATAAGGATGGATAACCGTTATCAAACAGTAATTCCCACAGTTCCAATGTAGATCTTCAATAATTTCTTGTCATCTCAGAAATAAAAAGATAGATAGACATCAATCATAGTGCCGTATCATTAATTATGGTGATTCCCAAAATGCCACCACACACACCATTTGTGCTTGTGCGTACCAAATGTGTTAAAAAAAAATCTGCTTATCTGTATTCCTTATTGCTGCTCAACCATCTCAATGTTCTTGATGATGCTTTCATAGTCTTTCCACACTTTTGAATGCAAACAAACCTTGCCAGCTTTGGTGTCTATTGTTAAATGTCATGACTCGGTTTACTTGGAACCTCAAATTTTGGATCTGTCGGATTTCTCAGAATACAAACCGCTCATCTCTAATTTATATAACTAAATTCAGACTTTAGTGTTTGTGCACCACAATGTAACTTTTGTCATCTTTTTGTCAATCTATTTCCTTCTTCATAGTAGCATCTCCCTGTGACTATAAAAATGCTGCACTAAACTGAATGGATACTATTATTGCTTTAGACATTTACAATCTGGGAGTCAACTCAAACAATAGTATTCAAAAATAGATCTAGAGCAGTGATAATCGCTGTTTGTCTGAAATTCAGATGTCCAATAAAGTCTATTTAAGAGAAGGGAGTAGGGTCACCTTTAATTCACATGTAGACTCAAGCATATGTCCGTTCGCCTAAGGAAAGAAGGATGTAGCTGTTAAACCGCAGGGAGTGGTCATCAATTGATACTTCCCTGACTATATTCCAGGCTGGTGCAATGTTTAAGTGGTCCATTGAATTTATCTACTGCTGTGGCTTTAGACAGGTCTTCAATTGAAGCAATAAAGCATTTAGGTAGATGGAGTCGGAAGTTTGATGCCTACAAGAAATTTATTAGACCTACTGGAAACTAATATGTCCAACTCCTACCCGATGTATCCCAAGACTTTGCTGCTTGTCACTTTTAGTGAGGACAGGAAGGTATTTTTCCTATTTTTTCCTTATACAAAGGCCTGATTAGTTACAAGCCTCCAAGATATTTTATTGGTTGTCTACCTTCATGTGGGCTACCACAATCCCCCCCCCCCCTTATTATATTTACTGACTCTTTGATGGTTGATTTTACTTATGTGTCTGTCAGGATGACATTTGACATAAATGAGTTTTGTTTGCACACAGTGAGATACAGATATGGGTAGTTGGCTATTCTGGACATTCAGGCACCATATAGCCAATGAGTGTTCATCATTTTCCCACCCGTTGATATTCTCTAGTTGGGTAAGAGGGATTTATGTTGGCAGTATCTTATGGCCATTTTAGACTCAGAAGTTGAGAATCAAGGTCCCCCCAACATCCTTATAATAAACCTTGGAGGGACTGATTCAAATAAAAACAGATCCATTGAGATGCTGATTAAAATCAGCTGTCTCTTCTAAAATGACACTTGGGGGAACAAGAGCTGACTATATATATACAAACTCGTGAGAGTTTTGCAAAAAAAAATCACGGAAATGACGTTTCGCCTTGTTTTGAGATCCGATGCCAAACTCGATCAGTTTCACTCAGATCCCCAATTTCGTATTTCATCGCATTTCAAGTAATCCAAACCGCTCATCTCTAGTTTATACCAATGTGCTTTTTTATTCTTTTAATACAGTTTAAAATAAACAGTTTAAAGAAATATATACTATGTATTGATGATAATGCTCAATAATATGTCCAACCAGTAGATCCCAAACTATGTCAGTTCGTGGTGCCCTTAGGTTCTCAATAATTTTTTTAAGGCACCCCAAAATAAATACCAAGTAGTCTTCCACCTTGCTTACCACTGGCCCTGGCCCCGGCACCTCTGAGAGATCTTCGTGACACCCCAGGGAACCACGACACACAGTTTGGGAACCACTGTTGTTGGACAGTCCAACTGTAATGTATATAGAGCAGGGGCGGATCTAAAAAATAATTTTACCGGGGCCGATTTAGGGGGGCGATTTATTCCCCTCCCCCTTTTTGACAGCTAAGGTTGCCTATTCCTGCCAAACTTGTTTTTAAAACACAATTAGAGCAGCCTGGAGCACACTCTCCCTGCCTGTCTCTGCCAAACAGACCTGTACATAGTGTGCAGCCACCGTCAGCAAGCCCCTGCTGGTTGGGGCGATCGACACATACGACTGCCTATGGCTAGAAGGCCAAAACAGGGGTAGCAAAGAGGTGGACGAACGTAGGCAATGTACAGTAAGTACATAAAGAGGGTGTGCGATAGCCTTTTGCACTAGCTACAGGGCAGGTGTATGTGCCGATGGATAATGATGATTGTTCGTATACTGCACTCTGTTACATTTGTTAACATACGGCACGTAACGTTTAGGCAGAGTGTACTTACACAGATTCAAATCTAAATACATCTTGAGATTTGCTTGGATTTGAATATGGGCGGAACTACTGTCAGGTTCCATACACTTTTTTTTTAAACGCAAGTTGCGTGCAGATTGCATCCAAGCATGAATCAGATCTTTTATCTTAAAGTTTCCTGCCTTTAGAATACAGGAAAGTTGATATCTCTAAAACTTTTAAACTGAGTAAAAGCCCTTTTTCAACTATGTAATACTGTAATACTATGTAAAGAAACATAATCAGTAATTGATTTAAACATTTCTGTCAACCTAAAAATAATGGATACAATCTTCTAATATTTCCATTTTGACATTTCCTAGAAAGTGTGAACCTTTATCTCTGTATTCTCTCCAATGTCTTCCTGGTATTTCTCACCTCTTCAAGTGTGTTCCTGGTTATTTAATTCACGACATTGTGTTCCTGGTTATTCCATCCACTCTAGTGTCTCCCTGGTTAAATCCATCTATGGCAGAGGGTTCTGGACTATTTGCTATCCTGCATCTACACCTGATTCAGTCTGCTTGTCGGCCACATCGAGAGCCTGGCTAGCAGATGTTAGCCTGGGTGACAATCACACAGCACTAGTCCTTAAGTAGCGGCCTATCCTTAAATGGTGGTTTCGGTACAATTTATATTTATCAATATAAAAAAGAGGTTATTTTGGTGTTGCTTAATCCAGCAGTATTTTATTATTACAAATGTAAATAATGAAAACAAATAATGTAACAAAATCAATCCTCACTTTATATTGCATTCTATTGTATAGTATATATATATATATATATATATATATATATTTATTTATTTATTTATTTATAATCATAGGAGCCTCCTAGTGAGATTGAGGTCACTTATGTGTGGTCTGCATAGGCTGTCTGCACTGCATTCACCACTGGACTACCAGAGATTCCCTCCACCAACAATGTACCTTTGTGGGAGTAGATGCTGCTTGTCAGTGGTTATGCATCGTTGGTGTCTTCTGCCTATTGGTCTTATGCTCTGTTGCTGCTATTTGTGTGTATCTAGCAAAATGATAACATGAGGTATTAGTTCATATTTTGATCAAAATATTTAAGCCTCTCTCTATGTTTGTATACATATATGGTCATTTATATTTCTTTGCAGCTGCTTCTATTAGTTAAATGTTAGAAATATGTAAAACAGCTCAGATAGGCTCTTCCCATAAGAGTAAATATGTATAAAACTGACATTAATGCAGATTTGGTTGCCCAAAACATGTCTTGACAATGCAATAGAAAGACCACATTCCAAGAAATTAAAAAGACAGACTTTTGCCCTTGCAAAGAATACATGTAGAGATGGAAATATAATGGCTGACGTTTCACGCTAAGTGATGGAGTTAGAGAACCGTATAGACTGATTTATTATTTTTGGAATTGAATGGGAGAAAGCAAATACAACAATGGCAAACTTACAAAATCCTTCATAAAGACAGCTCGTTGCAGACTTGGCCAAAACTGGTGACAATTGGGACATTTGTGAAGGGATCATTAGAAAATAGGCCTGAAGTTACTGGAAAAGAATGTTAATGCTATAAATAGGGATATAGGTGCCAGATCCAAAACTCTCTCTCTATATCTATAATGTGATAAAGTACTGCACTCACACAAGTTTGCGGAACCATTTCACTGTTTATTCACAGTTTTCAGAATGGCTAAACAGTTTCAGCGATGGTACAGTAGTTATATCCAACGAAAGTATCACAAAATATCCCACCACCTACATCTGGCTAAACAATAGTTCCCTGACTACTAGACGGTCACTTACTGGCATCGATGGTCCCCTGCACAAATACAAACAGTGGGCCTGATTCATTAAGGATCTTAACTTAAGAAACTTCTTATTTAAGTCTCCTGGACAAAACCATGTTACAATGCAAGGGGTGCAGATTACCATTCTGTTTCGCACATAAGTTAAATACTGGCTGTTTTTTCATGTAGCACACAAATATCAACTTTAAATTTCATTGTACAAATAAGCTATCAAGTATTTGTGTGCTACATGAAAAAGCAGTCAATATTTAACGTATGTGCAAAACAGAATGGTAATCTGCACCCCTTGCATTGTAACATGGCTTTGTCCGGGAGACTTAAATAAGAAGTTTCTTAAGTTAAGATCCTTAATGAATCAGGCCCAGCTCTTTATCCTCCACACAAGCACTACAAACAAATCACAGCAAAACAAACAAATTACACCCATGTGGAACATCTGTGTGTGTATGTGCTGAAAGAGGATCCCAGGGAAAATTTAACCCTGTCTGCAGCCTGCTACTGCAGACTAGCTGTGTATTTACCTATTTTCTTATAGGGGAACTGTGACAAATATGCCTCTTTGCCACAATACCCGGAAGAGTAGGCAAACCTCCCGGATTCGCCGAAGTTCATGGAATTAAGCCCTGCCCCAGCTATTCAATGCCATGAATTTCAGTATTTTATATGTTGTTCTAAATAATGATGGCAAAATGCTGAAAATGAGTGATTTACGACTGCTGATTCACTTTCTGGCCTCTGTGATTCTGCACTATTGGAGCAGTAACATCTGAGGTGTCACTGTGTGTTTAACTTTTATCATTGCAGCAATGTGACAGTTAACATCACCCTTCAGCCAGTAATGAGTGTACCTGTGCTGTGTCTTTTCACTCTGCATCTCACAGCTATCAGTGCTGGTTATAGCTTCTGTTCTTGCTGTGTTTTGCTTTGTTCGCTAAGGCTGACCATATGCTTGGCCTTAACTATGCAACACTGCAGTAATCAGTGTTGGCTGCAGAGCTAAAAGAGCAAGTGTTCCGTTCCCAACGTGTTTCATCCATATACACTGATCCTGTGCTTGGACCTGACTATGCTACGTGCCTGTCAATTACCTGTTATATTGTGTTTGGATCTGTTTTCCTCTGTCTGACCATTGCCATCAGTTAGCATTTCCTCAGTTTCTGTACATCATGACAACCACCTACGAGTGACTTTTACTATTGTAATACTTACTACAATATTTACTACAAGTAATAAAGTCCCGGATACAGCTGAATATCGTTAACCATGTATAAATTCTATGGGAAAAGGGCAGGCGCGGGCTGGGAGAGGGGGGGCAGACAGGCGGCTGCATCCAATGACAGGGGATGCGGCCGCGTCATTGATGACGCGGCCGCCTGTGCGCTGACACGGTCGCATCTGATATCATCAGATGCTGCCGCGGGGGGAAATTATGTATTTTGCATCGAGGGGGGGCGGCCGGGCGGCCTACCCCCCGGCCCTAATAGCCATCTGACCCAGCGGCCCGGGGGCCATTGCCCCCCTGCCACCCGGGCCAGCCCGCCCCTGGAAAAGGGGTTCCTATTGCTGAACAACATGATTAGCTTTGTTCTTATAGCTCATCTCAGTGCAGACTCCCTTTGGCCGTACATTACCTGGTTATTTTTGTACCCTGGCACATGGTCGGAAAGCACTGAGTCCAGACAGGTTGTTATCACCTCCATGCATCACTTTAAAAATGGACCATTGCCATTAACATCAAGCAGGAAGTCTCTCCTACATTCTCTTCTACATTCATCAACAGTTACTCACTGTGGCTGTCATCACAGGCATATGCAGGCCTCATCTTTCACAGGCAGCTTGGAATCTCCATGAGCACAGCACAGAAGCTCCTTATTCTCAGCCTGCTGATCAATGAAACAGAGAAGCACCTCAGATAAAGAGGTGAGCATTAAATGGACTACATAAATACTACAGAGCCACCAACTAAATATAATCATTGCTTTCAGGAATCCTGAATTTAAATGCAAGACTCAGCATCTATCTTTCACTTCACAGTGTGGCAAGCACAACTGATGCAAGATCACTGAGGTTCAATCAAGCGATCATTGACATTGCAGAGGTGGGGAGATGAACTCAAAAAACAGTATTTAAACCTGTGCTGCCTGTCATTCCCTGCCAGAGCATCAGCTTTGCTGTTCTGAATTCCTGTGTGTGTATCTCTACTTGACTCCTGATTATTGACCCAACTTTTTCCTTTTTTCGTGAAACTTGGATCCTGACTTGGTACTGCGCTGACAGATTGGGCTTCTGTCAGTATTCCCCTTGGCTGCTAATTCAGTTTTGTGTTACCTGCATCCTGCTAACCTTGACTTGTTTCACTACTCTGCCTTCTATGCTGATACCTGTAGTGCACTTCCAGTCTCGCTAAGGGCTAATAAAGGCTCTTTTGGTGGACTGCCACTTGGTTACTGCATGCTGCCAAATCCATCACTCCTTGTGGAAGGCTCTGTAGGATACCAATAGTAACTTAGACTCTGCATCACTGCTCTCTGATTTTGCCAGTCCTAGCTGGTGTTCTGTCCACAATCCTGGCACTGAATTTTATTTCTACTAGGATAATGATACACCCTTTAACATAACAGCAACAAAAACTGTAAGACCAGGCAAGTTGAAGCACCCACACCCTTAGTCTTAAAGACTTTATTGATCTTCTATATTCCCACAGCCCACTGACAGCACACAAGACTCACACTGCAAGGTAAAAACACCCTAGAAAGCACTAAACTATGAACCGGCTATTGCCCATACTGACAACTACAAAAAGTATAGTGATTTATTTGGTGTATCCCACCAAGGGGTAAATGTATCAAGGTGAGAGTTTTCCGGTGGGTTTGAAAAGTGGAGATGTTGCCCATAGCAACCAATCAGATTCTAGCTGTCATTTTGTAGAATGTACAAAATAAATGATAGATAGAATCTGATTGATTTTTCAAACCCGCCGGAAAACTCTCAGCTTGATACATTTACCCCCAAGTCTCCGTAAGGCAAACTCCCTAACAAATAACTACTAAGCAATTTGTTAACATTCTAACAAATATAATGGTTCATCACACTGTCCCTACTAATCAGCAAAAAATAGCTTATGTGTCTCAGTACTTTGTAATTTGTAACAGTACAGTAATTTGTAACAAAGAAATGGAACCCCTACACTTACTGTAAGGCAGCAAATACCAGGACACAACCATCAAATCATCCACACCAGCACAGATCAATACAAACCTCATTTCATAAATAGCCCTCCAACTCCCCAGCTAGTACTGTTATACATTAGCAATTTAATACAGAGACACCAGATTTCATTATTAGTTAGTTACATAAAAAGGAACCACACATTAAATTAATTGCCTCCACTTGCGGATACATAATTTTTATAGCCCTCAGATTACATTAATAGCGCCCACCAGAATCCATATTAAATTAATAGTCCCTACATTAAATTTAAGACCTTACCAACCCCAACATTACATGAATTGCCCCACTATATAATCATAATAACACCCACAAATGCTATTTAAATAGCCTTCCACACACATTAAATTAATACATCACCATCACTGCCCTTACCTGATCTTAATGTTGGGGTGAAATAGGGTGCTCTGTCTGCCTACTGGTAGGTCTCTGCACATATAGAAGGCCGTCACCAGTCCCATTTGTGGTGAATGATGGAGAGGGCGCTAGCTGCAGAGGGGAAGAAGGGAGGGGGCAGAAGGATAGAAGTGGTGACCCATTGGAATAGTGGATCAGCCAACTGCCATGGCTATCTAACTGTGAACCTTGTCTGACACTCTTATCATTCAGCCCTAGGCAGACAATTAGGGAGCTGAGACAGTAAGGTCAGTGGGCTGATCCCCCCTGTAAGCAACAGGACATTTATACAGTGATTGGTCCCAGAGAAGCAGCCAGATCACCAGAAAGGACCTGAACACCTCCTATAATCAGGGCAAGCAAAGGGTAAGCCCATAAGTCAAGGGGCCAGCATTGGGAACCCCTTGTTCATGAACATGTGTGCACTGTACATGCATGGTCAATACATCACTGATTGGTGAATGATTTATGTAATGAGTAAGAAACAGAGTACCGGATAAAGGAGCTGTGTTTGAGAAGGCACGGCATTTAGGAATGCAAAGAGGTACTTGTTCTATAGCTCATAACCCCTTAGTAGAGGATTTCAAAGCAAGAGAAAGACAAGGGATTGTAGGCCTGATCTGGAAGCACAGTAAATTAGAGTGTCAAAACCTTAAAGGCTGTAGGTGGAAAGGTTGGATTATTTTAGGTAACACAAAGTTGACAATGGCGCTTGAAGCATGGGGTTGAGGAGCTATAAGAGCAGATAGTATTATAGGCTAGGTCCCATTTATGTAGAGAGAATTTTGAGACTGAAATCAATGTGACTGAGTTAGAGGCAAGTGCTTTGTACAGGAAGTCTTATGTAACAGCTAGTCTAGCATGGGTAGTAAGGGTTCTTTAGGCACTATTTATCTTTGCAATTACAGACTTGCAGGTGGTTGTAATTTGCAGGTCAAAATCAACTGATTCATCATGAGTAACGCCTAGATATTCAAAGTTTGTAACATTCTCTAGAGGTGGGGCACCAGGACAGGCTATTTTCAGAGTATTGTGCTTACTCTAGTGTGGGCAGCTAGCTGAAGAACATAGATGTATGTATTATTTGTGTTAAGGGTGGTGTTTCTATTGCATACATTTCTTAGGGGTCAGAGTTATAGTCAGCCTTTAGCACAGAAGCTTTAACACTTGCCCTGGCCTTTAATTAGGTATATGTTTGGGTAATCACTTGGGAAGTGATTTAGCCGGCTGCACAGCTCTGCTTTGTTTTATTGTACATGCTCAGAAATAAAAGCTAAATATTGATTTCCAATTTAACTTCCACTTTCTGTGTCCTGAAGAGGATGATTGTAGTTGTGAAACACAATTGGAGTATAAGTATGTTTGTGTAGCATGGAGGTGCAGCCTATTTTGAGTAGGCCGCATCTCCAGATTCGCCTCGCAGAAGCCCAGCTGATGATGCTGATATTATGAGAAGGGCTATTCAGTGTAGAATTACACCCAAGCATAGGACCAAAAATCAACAGGAGGTGGCGGAAAAGTAGTAACAATGACAAGAGGGATATTGAAACAGGGCCTAACAGAAAAGAGAATTATAGAATTTTATAAAATGAATAAAAATAATAATTAAAATTAAGTGTACAATTAAAACTATAATTTTAATATTAACTTAGACATTGAAAAAGTACAATAGTTAGGTAGATTAGCTAGAGACAGTTTGTGCAAACTTCACCCTAGCATAAGGCCTAAAAATCAGCAGGGTTTGAGGGAAAAGTATTAACAATGGTTAGAAAAATAAGTTATGCAGAGCATCACAAAAAGAGAATTAAAAAGTACAATACAATAATACCAATGAACATTGACTTAAATAAACAAGTATTACAGGGTAGGCTAACGTAATGGAGTGTTATACAGGAATGAAGAGAAAAGTAGGAGTGTATATAAAAACAAGGAGTGTTAGACATAAAGGGGCTGATGCAGAGTGGGACGTATGCCACTTTGCATAGCATACTTTGCGTGAAATTGCTATGCACATGCCCAGAAAGTGGGCCAATGCACCTATGCAGACTTTCTCAATTCTGACATTTACACATTCCTGCACCTGCAGAAGTGAGAAAGGGGAGTGAAGGGGTGTTCTAATGTTGGCAGACTCCCTTTACGAAAATGTTGCTCATGCAGACCTGCATTGCTCATTTACACCTGTTAGGAGGCATATCTTGTGCACCTGCTAGAGGGCGGGTGCAAATACTCACTGATTTTGGTGAGTAGTCTTTAATGTCTGGAAGACTCCACAAATAAGGTGTGACCTCCTGGACTGTCAGGAGAGCAAGGAATTTGTTAGGAAACATATTTACTTGCCTACATAATAGGTGGGACTATATCAAGATGACAAGGATCAAGCCCCAAGCGACCAATTGGCATTATCATAAGCTTCTTGCTGTAAATAGCATTATAAAGCCATCATCATCATCATTTATTTATATAGCTCCATCAGATTCCGTAGAACAAACTGTAATAAAACAATACTGGGTAATACATAAATACATAGAGGTAAGAGGGCCCTGTTAACAAGCTTACAATCTATGAGACAATGGTTTTATACACAAGGGTAAGTGCTACATCATATTGAATATTTGTCCAGCTAGAATGAAAAGATTTCAATGTATTTAGTGGGCTGTATGCTCAGTCACACAACTATGTTGGTCGGAGGGTTGTGGTCTTGTGTTAGCTGTGTAGAGGGTGGTAATAGCATAACCTAGGGAGATTAGGAGGGTGGTAGAGGAATATTACAAGCTTGTCTGAAGAGGAGGGTTTTCAGAGAATGCTTGAAGGTTTGAAGACTAGAGGAAAGTCTTGTGGTATGAGGGAATGAATTCCATAAAGTGGGTGCAGCCCGAAAAAAGTTCTGCAACCGAGAATGGGATGGTAGTGTTGAGAGTGGAAGAAAGACGCAGATCTTGTGCAGAACGCAGGTGTTGAGTTGGGAGATATTTTGAGACAAGTGAGGAGATGTATGTCAGAGCAATTTTGTTGATGGCCTTGTATGTTAGTAGTAGAATTTTACATTGGATTCTTTGAAAAACAGGCAACCAATGTACAGACTGACTGACTCAGCAGACGAAAAACTATTTGCAATCTAGTAGCTGCGTGCAAAATAGATTGTAGGGGCTCGAGTCTGATTTTGGGAAGACCAGTAAAGAGGGAATTACAATAGTCGATGTGTCACTCACCGGACCGTGAGTGCCTCTTCCCGGACATTTAGGAACCGTGGCCGTCCTCCATCCTGAGGGTCTGCGCATGCGCAGCCCTTTCCTACCCTTCAGTGTATGTCCCTTTAACTTAATTGGCAGATCAGGCAACACTCCCTATATTAAGCACCTGTGGTCAACACCACGTGGCCTGATCTCGGAGTCTCATTCCCCATGAGTCTCTGAAGGTGTTTCCTCGTTTATTCAGCGCTGCTGATTCCTGTGGTTTCCAAACCACTTCTACCGCTGTGGTTTCCAAACCACTTCTACTACTGTGGTTCCCATACCACTTCTACCATCAATTGTATCATCGTGACTGTTTGCTGATTCCTATCCGCTGCCTCCGTGCACTACAGTCTTCTAAGCCACTTCAACTCTATCTCATATCATTGTGACTGTTTGCTGATTCCTATCCGCTGCCTCCGTGCACTTCAGCCACTCTCCACATCTACTCACCTGTTCATCATCAAGACTGTGAGCTGATTCCTATCCGCTGCCTCCGTGCACTACAGCCTCCAGCTTGCAACTCGTCTGTGTTCCAACATCGTGACTGTTAGCTGATTCCTATTCCGCTGCCTCCGTGCACTACAGACTCCAGCTTGCAACTCGGCTGTGTTTCATCATTGTGACTGTTAGCTGATTCCTGTCCGCTGCCCCTGTGCACTGCAGCCTTCATCTCATCTCTCCCGTGTTTCCTCGAGACTGCTGCTATTATTGCCGTCCACTGCTCTCCGTGATCAACAGCTCCTTGTCTACTCTGCTCACCCGTGTTCCATCGCTATTTGCACCTGCTGGTTGCTACTGGTTACCTCCGGGGATCCGCAGAGTCCTGCTGCTGCTGCCAGCGTTAATCGTCCATCTACTGCTGATCCGCTCTCCACGCCTTCCTGTGTTCCGCTGGTCTCTACCCGCCTGTCAGCATTGGATTCGTGTCTCATCCGCTATCCTGCTGCTAGATCATCACCATTCTCCTGGGTCCTCCAAGAGTCCAGTTTCTCGTTCTACCGATTCCTGTGGATTCGTGTCCCTGTTGGTTTACTTACCTGTGCGCTGCACCTACTAGACCTCTGTTTCATCTATCCAGGGACTTCTCATCCTGCCGGCCTCCTGCCGCTCAGGTATCGCTGCACTCCTGTCTGACTGCCTGCTTCTGAACCACGGTATGCATACTTCTCATTGACTGTGCTGGTGTATTGCATACCTTGCTGGACTGAGTTTGTTCTCCTCTGGAGATTACTATCCGCTGAGACTATTACCATCATTGACTGTACTATCTTGTGCCGGAGTACTTCAAGAGACTTTCCATATTTGCAGTGCTGTTCAGTCATTCCTATATATATATCTATATTGTGCATATTACTGTGGATCGTGTTAAGGTGCCGTGTTTACCCTGTGTTGCAGTCTCTCCCCGTGCACCTCCTCACATATATATTCAGTGGTACAACTTGCTAGTAGCAGACCACTGATCCCTGTTTCCAGTATCACCTGTTCCAGTATCCTCTCACATAGCAGTGGTACAACTTGCTATCGCAGACCACTGACTCCCCGGATACCTCCACTTGGATTCCATTCCTTCACCCAGACAGCGGTACAACTTGCTATCCGCAGACCGCTGACTCTCATCACTTCCTCGTTTCTGTTGGACATTACTCCTCACTATAGCAGTGGTACAACTTGCTATCGCAGACCACTGACTACCTTCACGTGTCCTTGTCCATACAGTTCCTCGTGTACTATTACCTCCATATTACCAGTGTTGCTAGTCATAGACTTTCCTGAGCATCTCATCATCTGCTATTTACTGTTCCGTGATCACCCTGCTACCAGAGTACCCTATTACCACCTACATTGCTCTGGTAAGCCTACCACCTGGTGATCCCTGGGTAAAGACTCCTAGTGCCCGTGACAGTAAGATCAGGCATGACAGACCCAGATACGGAACCTACAGCCAAAGAGATGCTGCGGCATCTGGTTACCCGTATTGAGCAACAGGAAGTTCGCCAACGGCATTTACTGCGGTGTTACCAGGCGTTAGCTTCCCAAAGAACGTCCGTGCAAGATGCCACAACTACTGTTGATGCTCCTGTGCCTTCCTCCGTTTCCCCAGTGCCATCCCAGGTGTTTACGGCTTCCACGCTTCACCTGCCTACTCCGTCAAAATACGATGGAGACCCCAAAACTTGTAGGGGTTTTCTTACTCAATGCTCAGTTCATTTTGAGCTCCAGCCTCAAAATTTTTCTACCCATCGTTCCAGAGTGGCCTATCTTATCTCATTGTTTTCTGGACAAGCCCTGGCTTGGGCTTCCCCTCTGTGGGAAAGAAACGATCCATTGTTACAGGATAGTGCCGAATTTATTTCCACGTTCCGAAGTGTATTCGATGAACCAGGTCGTGTTATTTCCGCTGCATCCAGCATTCTCCGTCTTCGCCAAGGATCTCGCACTGTGGCTCAGTACGTCATTCAATTTAGGATCTTAGCCTCTGAACTTCAGTGGAACACTGAAGCATTAATTGCCGCCTTCTGGCAGGGGCTTTCCGATAAAATTAAAAACGCACTGACTTCACAAGAACTACCCTCCTCTTTAGAAGATTTGATCTCTCTTTGCCATCGTGTAGACCTGAGGTTTCGTGAAAGAGAACCTGAGAAAACAACTTCGGTTAAAACACCTCTTCTCTCAAATCCTCAATTTCACCCAGCTTCATCTCCGGTGATACCCATGGAGATAGGTCGCTCCAAATTAACTTTAGAGGAGAGGGACCGAAGAATAAAGAATAGACTTTGTATCTATTGTGCCGATTCTACGCATATGCTCAATTCTTGTCCCAGGAAATGCCGGGCTCTAACCAATACTGGGGAGATAAGGTTAGGGTTCCTGAAGTCCTCTCCATCTTCTACGAAATTAAAAGCCTGCGCTTTTGATGTTACGATTTCCTTTGCTACCAAATCCTTTGAGTCACAGGCATTGATTGATTCTGGAGCAGCAGGAAATTTCATTTCTAAATCCCTAGTGAATCAATGGTCCCTACCAGTGATTACTTTGAAAACACCGATTACTGTGACTGCTATGGATGGATCACGTCTCATCAATGGTCTCATCACCCAGAGTACGTCTCCAGTAACGCTTCAGATTGGTGGGCTACACCATGAAGAGACTTCGTTTTTAATTCTTCCTGTTACGACAAGTCCGATTGTCTTAGGCCTTCCATGGCTTCAATGTCATTCTCCCCAGATTGACTGGCGCACTTCTCAAGTTACATCTTGGGGAGCTGAATGTCATCATCGTTGTCTCTCTCAAATGGTTTCATGCAAAAGACAGCATTCGTCTATTCCACCAGGTCCTCCTCCACAGGATCCTTCATCTACGGATCTGTGTGATAAGGTTCAGTCTGAACGCCTTCCTCTTCATCGGGCGTTCGTGACGTCATCGGACGTTGAAGAGGGATCTCAGGAGTCATCTTCAAAAAGTCAAGTGCTGGTGGTTCACGGTCACCATCCGTCTTTTCCGGAATTTCCTGCCCTCCCTCCCACCCAAGTTCCTGCTGTGGAGACTGTTTGTCAGACCTTCAAAAATATCTGGTCTCAGGTCAAAACCTGTTTAAAGAAGACATCTAACAAATATAAGTCTTTTGCAGATAAGAAGAGGCGGGCTATTCCACCACAAAAAATTGGAGATCGTGTCTGGTTATCTACCAAAAATATTCGTTTGAAGGTCCCATCTATGAAATTCGCCCCTCGTTTTATTGGTCCATATAGGATCATTCAAATAATCAATCCAGTATGTGTTAAACTTCTTCTTCCTAAGAATCTTCGGATTTCCAATGCCTTTCATGTGTCTTTACTCAAACCTCTTATCATCAACCGTTTCTCAACTCCTCCCTCAGCTCCGCAGCCAGTTCAAGTTCAGCAGGAGGAGGATTTCGAGATTACTGAGGTATTGGATGCAAAAATTTCGCGAGGAGTCCTCCGTTTCCTCGTTCATTGGAAGGGCTTTGGTCCTGAGGAGCGCTCTTGGATCAAAGCTGAAGATCTTAATGCTCCTGCCCTTTTGAAGAAGTTTTATTCCAAAAATCCGGACAAGCCCGGTTCCAGGCGTTCTGTGCCCACCTTTAAAAGGGGGGGTACTGTCACTCACCGGACCGTGAGTGCCTCTTCCCGGACATTTAGGAACCGTGGCCGTCCTCCATCCTGAGGGTCTGCGCATGCGCAGCCCTTTCCTACCCTTCAGTGTATGTCCCTTTAACTTAATTGGCAGATCAGGCAACACTCCCTATATTAAGCACCTGTGGTCAACACCACGTGGCCTGATCTCGGAGTCTCATTCCCCATGAGTCTCTGAAGGTGTTTCCTCGTTTATTCAGCGCTGCTGATTCCTGTGGTTTCCAAACCACTTCTACCGCTGTGGTTTCCAAACCACTTCTACTACTGTGGTTCCCATACCACTTCTACCATCAATTGTATCATCGTGACTGTTTGCTGATTCCTATCCGCTGCCTCCGTGCACTACAGTCTTCTAAGCCACTTCAACTCTATCTCATATCATTGTGACTGTTTGCTGATTCCTATCCGCTGCCTCCGTGCACTTCAGCCACTCTCCACATCTACTCACCTGTTCATCATCAAGACTGTGAGCTGATTCCTATCCGCTGCCTCCGTGCACTACAGCCTCCAGCTTGCAACTCGTCTGTGTTCCAACATCGTGACTGTTAGCTGATTCCTATTCCGCTGCCTCCGTGCACTACAGACTCCAGCTTGCAACTCGGCTGTGTTTCATCATTGTGACTGTTAGCTGATTCCTGTCCGCTGCCCCTGTGCACTGCAGCCTTCATCTCATCTCTCCCGTGTTTCCTCGAGACTGCTGCTATTATTGCCGTCCACTGCTCTCCGTGATCAACAGCTCCTTGTCTACTCTGCTCACCCGTGTTCCATCGCTATTTGCACCTGCTGGTTGCTACTGGTTACCTCCGGGGATCCGCAGAGTCCTGCTGCTGCTGCCAGCGTTAATCGTCCATCTACTGCTGATCCGCTCTCCACGCCTTCCTGTGTTCCGCTGGTCTCTACCCGCCTGTCAGCATTGGATTCGTGTCTCATCCGCTATCCTGCTGCTAGATCATCACCATTCTCCTGGGTCCTCCAAGAGTCCAGTTTCTCGTTCTACCGATTCCTGTGGATTCGTGTCCCTGTTGGTTTACTTACCTGTGCGCTGCACCTACTAGACCTCTGTTTCATCTATCCAGGGACTTCTCATCCTGCCGGCCTCCTGCCGCTCAGGTATCGCTGCACTCCTGTCTGACTGCCTGCTTCTGAACCACGGTATGCATACTTCTCATTGACTGTGCTGGTGTATTGCATACCTTGCTGGACTGAGTTTGTTCTCCTCTGGAGATTACTATCCGCTGAGACTATTACCATCATTGACTGTACTATCTTGTGCCGGAGTACTTCAAGAGACTTTCCATATTTGCAGTGCTGTTCAGTCATTCCTATATATATATCTATATTGTGCATATTACTGTTGATCGTGTTAAGGTGCCGTGTTTACCCTGTGTTGCAGTCTCTCCCTGTGCACCTCCTCACATATATATTCAGTGGTACAACTTGCTAGTAGCAGACCACTGATCCCTGTTTCCAGTATCACCTGTTCCAGTATCCTCTCACATAGCAGTGGTACAACTTGCTATCGCAGACCACTGACTCCCCGGATACCTCCACTTGGATTCCATTCCTTCACCCAGACAGCGGTACAACTTGCTATCCGCAGACCGCTGACTCTCATCACTTCCTCGTTTCTGTTGGACATTCCTCCTCACTATAGCAGTGGTACAACTTGCTATCGCAGACCACTGACTACCTTCACGTGTCCTTGTCCATACAGTTCCTCGTGTACTATTACCTCCATATTACCAGTGTTGCTAGTCATAGACTTTCCTGAGCATCTCATCATCTGCTATTTACTGTTCCGTGATCACCCTGCTACCAGAGTACCCTATTACCACCTACATTGCTCTGGTAAGCCTACCACCTGGTGATCCCTGGGTAAAGACTCCTAGTGCCCGTGACACGATGCGTGAGATGATGAGTGAATAAATTAAAGTTTTTGCAGTGTCTTGTGTAAGATATATAAGTATTCTGGAAATAATTTTTAGATGTCTGCAGCATGATGTAGATATAGAGTTGATGTGGGGAACAAAGGATAGTTGCAAGTCAAGGACTACACCTAGGCAGCCAATTTGCGGGGTGGGATTTATGGTCATGTTGTCCACAGAAATAGAAATGTCAGGCAGGAAGCTTCTATTGTTGGGTGGGAATATTATTAATTCTGTTTTTGAAAGATTGAGTTTGAGTTGGCGAGAGGACATCCAAGATGAAATGGTAGTCAGTAACTTGAGACAACACAGATGGTGAGAGATCAGGATAGATATATTTGTGCATCATCCGCATAGAGATGATACTGAAATCCAAAAGGAGCTTATAAGTTTTCCAAGAGAAGTGGTGTAGATAGAGAATAGCAGAGGACCTAGGACTGAGCCTTCTGGTACTCCACTGCTAAAGGAAGCGGAATGGAGGCTGTTCCAGAGAACTTAACAGCGAAATAGCAATTAGATAGGTACGATGAGAACCAGGAAAGGACAGTTTCTGAAAGACCTAGGGAATGTAGCGTCTGTTTGAGGAGAGAGTGGTCAACAGTGTCGAATACAGCAGGGAGATCCAGGAGAATCAGAAGAGAGTACTCACCTTTAGTTTTAGCTATGATCAGACCATTGACAACCTTGGTCAGTGTAGTCTCTGTGGAGTGTTGAGAGCAAAAGTATGATTGAATAGGATCCAAAAAGTTGTTTGCAGAAAGGAAACGTGTGAGGTGAGTGTAAGCAATTCTATCAAGAACTTTGGAGTGGCATGGGAGCTGTGAGATGGGTTGGTAATAAGAGAAAGTTTGGATCATTTTGTATTTTTAGAATAGGAGTAATCACTGTGTGCTTGAATAGCGATGGAAAGATACCAGTAGAGAGAGATAGAATACAGATTTTAGTTAGAGGTAGAATGAGCACAGAAGTCAAGAACCTACCAATTTGTGAGGGCATGGGATCAAGAGAACAGGAGGTAGAGTAAGAAGATAAGAAGAGAGTAGAAACTTCCTCTTCATTTGTGGGATCAAATGAAGAGAGGGCATCAGAGGATGCTGGGAAGGAACTGAACGGATTGCTAGTCGAGGGAGATGATACCATTTCAAGTCTGATCTTATCAATCTTGCCCTTGACATAGGAAGCAAGATCCTGGGCACTGATGGTAGTCGGAGGGTCTCCCGGTTGTCCTGGTAGAACAATGGATCCCCGCACTCTGCTGAATGACTGAGCTCTCTCACGGACGCAGAGTCTAATGAGTAAGTGGTTTTCACTATGGACCACCGCAAGTGAGTATGGGCTTAGTGGCACCTATCCCGCAGGTTGCGACCCTGAGAGAGAGAGTAAAGCAGAGAGTTGAGGAGGAGCCAAATGGAGGCAGGAGACTGAGGGTGGCACCGAGGGGTAGATCAGGTGAAGGTGCCGGGGTCATCGGAACAGCAGCATCCCAATGCCGGCTGTGAGGAGAAATGCTGATAAGCACAATATAGAAAGCTTTGAGTAGAGGCAGAAAAATCACTGGTTCAGCGAGTTCAATGCTGGAGGTGAGCAGGCTGCTACCATGTAGGCAACTTGAGAGTGCTTCAGAGAAGCCACAGGAACAGCGGTCGCTCTGAGAGGCAGCGGGTGGAGAGAACCGAAGCTGACACAATACAGGTAACTCAGGCAATGGCAGAGGAGTCACTGGAACAGCGGGTTCAATGCTGGAGGTGAGCAGGCTGATACGACAACACGCAGGCCACAACGGAAGCTGGAAGCCAGATTCTAGAGCACAGGAAGTGAGCTTGAGGAACAGGCTATAGGCAGATGCACTTGGTAGGTTTAAATAGTGCTCCACGATCTTGCTGCCAATGCGGGAAGAGGGGAGGTTCCCAAGGTGTACTGCCATTCTGCACATTCGCAGACCAGACTGCCAATGATGCATGCGAGCAAACAGATTCCAGGATATGCCGACATTACTGCTTGTGAGAAGGAGGTAACGGTACAGGTGCCCGCAAGCGGGACCGAGGCGTGACAGTAGATGGAACTTTGTGTGGAAACTGAGCATGGAATCTTTGGAGTAGTGCTGGAGCATGGATATCAGATGCATTGACCCAAGAGCGCTCTTCGAGGCTGAAGCATTTCCAGTCTACCAGATACTTGATGGTTCCCCTAGAGGTCTTGGAATATAGAATTTGGGTGATCTCGAATTCCTTCTGCTGAGATACTTTGGAAACCATAGAGGCGGGTACTGGAGTAGAGAACCTGCTAATGATCAAAGGCTTAAGAAGTGAAATGTGGAAGGTATTGGCAATATGAAGATAAGCGGGAATCTGCAGTTTGTAGGCAACCGGGTTAATAACTCATAAGATTTTATAGGGTGCGATGAACCGAGGAGCAAACTTCATAGATGGAACCTTGAGGCGAATATTACGAGTGGACAACCACACCTTGTCTCCCACCTTGAGTGTTGGTACGGCTCGTCACCTTATATCCGCAAAGGTTTTATAATGAGAGGACGTCTTTTTGAGATAAGCAACCCCTTTAGACCAAATAGTAGAAAAGTCACGTAGAGTCTCCTGTACAGCAGGAACATGGGTGGGCGGGAGGGTAGAGAATTTGGGAAGTAACAGATGAAGTCCATAAACGATTAGAAAGGGGTAGAGGAGGTGGACTCATGGAAGAGGTTGTTATGCGCAAATTCGACCCACGGCACAAGGTCAGCCCAATTGTCCTCGGAAGCAGAAGAGAAAACTCTAATGAACGTCTCCAGGTACTCATTAACCCTCTTAGTTTGGCCATTAGACTGTAGGTGATAGGCAGAGGAAAAGTTAAGTTGCATGTTAAGGCTCTTGCACAGCGCACGCCAAAACTTGGAGGTGAACTGAACCCCTCAGTCAGATACGATCTCCTGAGGACAACCGTGCAGTCGGAAAACTTCTTTAATGAAGTGCTGGGCAAGGACCGAGGAGGAAGGCAGACCTGCCAGAGGAATGAAATGGGCCATCTTGGAGAAGCGATCCACGATGACCCAGGTAGTATCAAATCCTCTTCTGGGCGGGAGGTCAGTAACAAAGTCCATGGTGATATGAGTCCAGGGCTTGGTTGGTACCGGGAGTGGTACCAGCTCATAGGTCTTACGGAACCCAGTGTGTCCGGAAAACCTGGACGCGTGGAACCAATGGAGCAGCTTCTTCCAAAGAGAGGTGGGTACAAAAGTTCTCCCAGGAGGGGGAGAGTTAGATGTGGATAAGCCCAGTAGGCATTTGGGTTCCAAGATAGGACAACTGGAGGATAGATCGGAATCCAGGTCTGAATGAAAGTCTCAGGAAAGCGCATCTACTTTCTTATTTAGTCCCGGCTTGAAGGTCAAATGGAGGTTAAAACGTGAAAAGAATAGAGACCATCAAGCCTGACGCGGATTGAGGCATTGAGTTGACTGCAGGTACAGGAGGTTTTTGTGGTCGGTGAATATAGTAACCACATGCTGAGCCTCCTCCAGGAGATAGCGCCATTCTGAAAGAGCCAACTTCATAGCCAATAATTCTCTGTCTTCAATGGTATAATTTTGTTCAGCGGGTAGAAATTTGCAGGAGAAAAAGGCACAAGGAAGAAGCCTGTTGAATGAAGACTTTTGGGAGAGTACCTCTTCGACTCCTGTAGCGGAGGCATCCACTTCTAGAAAGAAGGCCTGGGAGAGCTCAGGTTGTCTGAGGATAGGAGCAGAGAAGGCCTGTTCTTACTGTCCCGGTTGTCCCGGTAGAACAATGGATCTACAGACTCTGCTGAATGACTGAGCTCTCTCACGGGCGCAGAGTCTAACGAGTAGGTGGTTTTCACCAGGGACCCCTGCAAGGGAGTATGGGCTTAGCGGCACCTATCCCGCAGGTTGCGGCCCTGAGAGAGAGAGTACAGCAGAGAGTTGAGGAGGAGCCAAACGGAGGCAGGAGACTGAGGGTGGCACCCAGGGGTAGATCAGGTGAAGGTACCCGGGTCACCGGAACAGCGGCATCCCAATGCCAGCTGTGAGGAGAAATGCTGATAGGCACAATACAGGAAGTTTTGAGTAGAGGTAGAAAAGTCCCTGGACCAGTGGGTTCAATGCTGGGAGAGAGCAGGCTGATATCACGTAGGTAACTTGGGAAGGCTGCAGAGAAGTCACAGCAACAGCGGTCACTCTGAGAGGCAGGGGGTGGAGAGAACCGAAACTGACACGATACAGGTAACTCAGGTAATGGCAGAGGAGTCACTGGAACAGCGGGTTCAATGCTGGAGGAGAGGAAGCTGATACCATGTAGGTAACTTGGGACGGTTGCTGAGAAGTCACAGGAAGAGCGGTAGCTCTGAGAGGCAGCAAATGGAGAGAACCGAGCTGACACGATACAGGTAACTCAGGTAATGGTAAAGGAGTCACTGGAACAGCAGGTTCAATGCTGGAGGAGAGCAGGTTGATACAACAACACATAGGCCACAACGGTAGACAGGAGCCAGATCCTAGAGAACAGGAAGTGAGCTTGAAGAACAGGCAATAGGCAGGTGCACCTGGGAGGTTTAAATAGTGCGCCACAATCCAGCGGCCAATGAGGGAAGGGGGAAGGTTCCAAAGGTGGACTGCAATTCTAGCTTTCATTTATTTAGTACCTTCTACAAAATGACAGCTAGAATCTGATTGGTTGCTATAGGCAACATCGCCACTTTTTCAAACCCGCAGCTTAGTAAATCTAGCCCTTAGAAATAGAAGCCTAAGCATAGATTAGATATTCAAAGTATGGTTGTTTAGACGTGTTCAAAGCATTTCAATAGGAGTGGTAGATAGCAGTAAATGCACTGAAATCATTAGCGGTACAAGATTTAAGCAAGTGATATTCAGCTTTTTGAGAAAGTTTTTGTGGATTTTGTGTTACTTTAGTGTGCCACGGTTGTCAACGCGGAGTATGAAAAGTCGCTGGAGCCACTTGATCAAGGGCAGTTGCTAGGGTATGGTGAAAATGAGGAACTGTCATATCAGGGGAGGAGAATGTAGAAATTGGGGAGAGAAGGTGTTGGAGAGAGGTAGAGAACTATTGAAAATCAATAGCCATACAAACGTCTTCTTTTATACCTCAGCATTTTCCTGGAATCAAGGTATAAACAGTATATCAGTATGGTTTAGTGACGTGGGACTGCATTTAATTTAACTGCAACCCATTGTTATTCAATATACTGACTGTCAATTAAACATTGTGTAGATTCTTACATACATAAAATAGTATAATGTCTGAATAGGAACTGCACTTGTAACATTCAAGATCATATTGAGTGGAGACACTGATGCTGTTTTTAAACCCCCACCATTTCTCCCACATTTGATAGAGGCTCAGCCTTACTGTTATTCCACAGGTGCCAGTACACTACTAACAGCTACTTACAAATTGTGCAACATTACTGTAGACAGAATGGAATTAAAGAGAGTGTTTGCAGACACACCAATAGAAATGATATGCTGCCATCTACTGGCTAATCTCATTATGACAGTCCTTTACAGATTGTGTTTTAAACAGTCTAGTGAAACAATTAAAGTATAATTTCTCATCCAGCACATTTGAAGCAACAACTTGTAAAAGATAAAACCAACATGTTTTTTAATGGAAAAAAAAACATATTTATATTTTTCTACCAAATAGTTTTAAGAGCATCTACAATACTAAAGATTCCATGCACTGGCGCACTAATAATGCATAGCAACATAGGTATTATAATTCTTAGTAATAATATCCATATGATGATTCTGCATTTACATCTTGAGTGCACTCTTTAAAAACCAGGACAATCAATAAACAACTTCAAATAACTGAAAGTTCATAAAGTGTTTTATGTCTTATTCTACAGTTCCATTAAAATTCCTTAATTTTACATTCAAAAGACAGGCACTACAATGCCCGCATCCTCAATGTATCTTTAAGTTGCCAGGCCAGGTAGCACACCTTCCAATACTTATCCAGTAAATAAGCCCTGTCCCTGACCCACAAAGCCTGTTCCAATATGCATAATCACCCCTACTTACTACCTGACCCCTCCCACTTTGTGATGAAGCTGTACCAACTTCTGTGTAAGCCTCCGTTCCTTACAAGATCCGAAATTAGATATTTCCATCTGAAATTGGTATAGTTTTGAGGTATGAACAAATATTATATTTTCCTCGATGTTAAAATGGGATCACCGATCAGAATATGTTAGCATGTGGCTAGAACTTGTTATTGTTAGGAACTCCCAAGTCAGTACAGTGAAACTCGGGAACTACTCTGAAGGGCAGGTGTTCGCTGGAGCCCCTAGTGGTGGGGACAGACTGGGCTGCGGGCCGACCGAGGGTCGAGTAACGTATACTGACTTAAAGGAAATCCCAGAAGTGGAGTGATTGGTGGACTAAAGAATAAGAAGAATCCTAGGTCAAAAGGTCACAGGCACAGATGCAATATCCAAGGGCAAGCAAAGGGTCAAACTCACAGGCAGAGAAGCAAAATCCGAATTCCAGGCAAAAGGTCAAGGTCAGAAGAGAAGGGTCACAGGTCCAATAACAAGCAGGGGTCAAAACACTGGTAGTCAAATCCAAGGTAGCAGGAACCAAAATGGATAGCACAAGCAGGCAGCAGAACTGAGGACAGAACGCTATAACCGGCAATGAGGCAGCAGACCTCATTGCCTTAAATACCAATACAGACCAATCAGTAGTTGGATACACTGCTGCAGGCTAATTACTCATACAGAACAGGCCAATCAGGGCTTGTCCCTGAAATACACAGATGCAGGCTAATGCCTGTAATATCAGCCCACAGCCTGCCTGTCATGCGCATGCAGCGAAACGCGCGTTGGCGTTTACCCTGCTACTGCTCCCACTCACTCTCTGTTATAATTGTTTAAACTTAGTAATTCTCAGGATACATCAACCCTATATGGGTGATAGATATTATAGATGTGTGTGTGTATGCGTGTGACTGCTAAACGATATGGCTGTAATTTAGAAGGACATTCACTTAACATATAGGTGACTGACCTATAATAACAAAATTAATCCACTTAATGATAAATGGAACAATACATTATCAGCATTACCAGCATATACTGCTAGATCAGAGAGCACATGCTAACTCTGTAGTTTGCTTAGTCCTTGGTATATTACCATATATGGATAGAACGGTCTAAACTTGTGGATTAACAGCTGGGTCTGAGCATATTAAAGTTTAACCCTCACTGGGCTTTACAAGATAATATGTATATGTACTGGATAGGTCAACAATAACAGACACATTTCAAATCTATATGTAGTCTTTATTACATCAGTGATATGAACAGGGATTAAGTAACCACTCTAAAAGACCAAAGTGACAATACATTGTGTCATTTATAAATTAACTGCTTCAGAGTGAATGAAGCAATGTAAAGGCCCTTATTGAACAACCGTCACCGCAATAATTAATTTACACCACATATATCTTTATTAATGAATGTTACCTCAGAATGACAAAACGTTTTCAATAAGAGAGTGACTAATAATATCATACATTGACAATTTATATATGTTGGTATAAAGTAGCAGGGCATAGCAAATTTTGCTATTTTAACTCACAATTATAGTCACAATTATTTTAATATTTCGCTATCTGAACTAGGAGGGATTATTTTAATGTATATTAATAAAGACATAGATATTTTAGTAACTATGATCGCTGAGTGCCTCTAATTACACAATTCTTTCCTATCCCTCTCCTTTTTGCTTCTACATTTATGATGGTGTAGGAGTGCACCCACCAGTAAAGATACAATTTTCAATCTTAGAAGTTATAGATATTATTAAACTGGTAGCGATACCTAGTGCAGCGGTATTTTCTTCTAAAATGCGCATGCGCCCGCCTACCACCGGGACGCAGCGCTATTGTAGAGGCGTCCGGCCGTTGCCCTGGTGACGGCCGGGCAGGAAGAGGAAATGACGTCCCGGTCGTCATGGTGACGGCCGGGATGCCAGGGCGCACGGGAAGCGAGCCGCGGCGGCTGTGAGTACCGCCACGGCTCGTGACAGTTATACAAATGTTTTGATTAGTGCCAGTGAACATATTTATATTACATCTTCACCTCCTGCTTGTTGGGCAACAATGGAACAAATTGTAGCCAGTTTATGAGAATGTTTATATTTGCACATCTATTTTAGAGATGAATCTGCTTATTTTGTTGAGGGTGGGACCTGTACTTGTGTGTTTATGTAGGCTATGTAATTGATGGTACGAGTACATGTGACAGGGCCATAATTTTGTAATAAGAGGAATAGAGGCAAACAGAAAACTGTAGATGAAGAGCTAGCAGGTGACCCAACAAGCACTGAGACTCCTGATGTAGAATATTGTGGTGTCTGTGTGAACCTCTATAGGAAGCATAGTTCATAAACGCAACTGATTGAAAGTAGACACCTACTCACAATGGGCTTCATTTAAAAACAAAACTCATTTAGCATTAATATGTCTGGAGGATCTGCTCAGACACATCAAGGTGCATGAAGGCCATTCACTCTTGGGATGCTTCTTCCCAAGCAAGAAAGACATCAAGAACACATCTATTTCCTGTCAAGGACTGATCTGGGTGGATGCACTGTAGAAGCCAATTATATATAGATCATCAATAAGCATACCACACTTCTGGAAAATTTTGCCTAGAGCTTACAAATATTGACAGTGACCTTATTGTTACAATTGGCAGGGGGAGGGGTGTAAGACAGCATCACTGCCAAAACTCCACTTCTACTGTGTCAATTACATTCTCATTAAATTTTTCATATTGCCACTTCTAAATTTCCACTCTGACCACTGGGTACATGTATACCGTACCTAGTTAGGGAAATAATGTAGTATGCCAGGCTTAGTGCTTGTATTATTATTATTATTATTATTATTATTATTATTATTATTATTATTAATTATGTAGATAGAAGGGGGCATTGTGTATTGAGTGGACTGTTTTGTTTAATTATTTTACTGTAAACAGTGGGTAATGGAAGTAATGTGTGGGATTTAGATCCCTGTGTTAGTGTAGACAGTGATGAACATTGCACATTGTATGGGATTTACTTCTTCTAACATTAATCCCACTGCCAACAGCCCTTGCACTGATCCCATTGTCAGCCCCCCTGGCACTGATTCCACTTACACTTGCAACCAGTGGTGGAATTACTGACAGCCCATGCAGCTGCTAAAGGGCCTTGTGGTAAGAGGCATCAGAGTCAGAGGTCCATTGAGGTTTTAATATTAATTAAAATGTGTTTTACTCTAATGTTATCAAAGCCATAAATGGTGGTACCCTAACAGAGTATGTTGGTCTGTGTTGGTAATATTTGTTGTCCTGAGTAACCACCTGGTCAGCCTGGTTTGCACATATTGCTGTGCTAATATCATGCTCCTTAACTGTCCCAGTTCCAGCGCCATCCCCACTTTTTCTGCTGCACGGCACTTCCGGGTTTTGGCGGTCACATGATCGCATGACGGGCCCGGTATTTCAAACTTGCCTGTTTATTTAAACCTCGCTCTGACACCCGTGCAGTGTCAGAGCAACTTGTTTGCTGTGCGCCTGACTCCTGATCTGCATTCTCCTGTATCTGTTTCCAACATTCCCTCTCCAGTGTGATCTCTATTGCCTACCTGTTTACTGTATACCTGCCTGTACTGATCATTCCTTGCTTAATATTGATTGCCTGTGTAGCAAAACCTGGCTAGTCCTGAATCTGCTCCTGTCTGCTTCAACCGTCCTGCTCTGCCTGCACGTATACCGGAATTTTTCTTGTTTGACTACATTATCTCCTGTTACTGTGTACTCCTGCCTGTTCAGCATTCTCTTCCATTCTGCAGTGCTACATCCTGAGACAGGCCAGAGGACCACGACCGCGAGTTCTCGACAGCAAAGCCTATCCCGCCTTGCTGCGGTCCTTGGACCTGAGGTCATCAGGGAACTCGTTTGAACTCGTTGGCCACTGTCAATCAGGGTTAGAGCCTGGGTTCTACCACAAGTACAGTTACAGCTGTCAAATATCTCAGAAAGAGTACATAGTGCATGTTGTAAAACAACTGATCTGGAATGTATTGTTAAGAACAGGGAGCAGTTGTTATCTTCAAAAACTTATTTACTGTTTTTATAAGAATGGTGAAGACTAGCTCTTTCCTTTTTAAAATCATTTTAGTATTTTGTTGGCTCCCCTAGCCCAAATAGGGACGATAATTGCAGAATTTCCTGGTAAACATTGCTATAAACCCTGCCTACAATCATAGATACATTTGTTTGTGGTAACTCACAGGAAATGCCCATAGCAAAAAATGTTGCACAAGCTAAGCCACAAAGCATTTGTAATTTCTCACCACACCCTTCCTTATAAGTGAAAGGAAGATGTGTATAATGAAATTTAGATTATACTGAAAATATTGGTAAAGTTTAATTTAAAAATCCCATTTAACACACATTCTTATATATACTAGTACTTATGACATGTGAAGCTTATTCACTCGAAATGACATCCACATATACCATACATAAGAGTTATTTAGGCAGCTTTCTGCACCATTAACATTTTAACTATAATGTCTCAAATTACCAGGAAGTAATGTAGAAGTGTGACTAGTAGTTTCTGACTTGTATAGTCAGGGAATAAGTATATTACCTTATTCGGCGGTTCCCAAAGTGTGCGCCGCGGCTCCCAGGGGTGCCGCGGCGCTGTCACTGGGGTGCCGCGGGCCAGCAAAAAAAAAAAAGAAAGAAGACAGAAACTTACCAATCCGCGCGGCGCCGGGACCCAGCAGCCTCCTCTCTCCTGCAGCTGTCACTGACGTCATTCAGTGACAGCTGCGGGAGAGAGGAGGCTGCTGGGTCCCGGCGCCGCGCGGATTGGTAAGTTTCTGGCTTCTCTCTTTTTTTTTTGGCTGGCGCCTGGCGCGGGGCAGAGTGAGGATGTTGCTGTATTTACTATGTGTCGGATCAACTTTTGTAAGTGGTGCGTGATATCAACGATGGGCCCTGAGTAGCAGTGTGTATAGAACGGAGGCAGGCATGCTAACGTCAGTGATAGATAGTATAAGTGAGTGCACTTCTTGACAGTAGAGGCTTATTTTCGGGCTTGTACACCATATATGCAGCAGGGTGCCTCACTGACTGCAGACCTGCCAACAGAGATCTGAGGAATACTGTGGGCTTTATGGTGACTGTTTCTCTCAAGCAATGCATGTTCATCAGATGCACAAATGAAGCATGACAGCGCAGAGTGTTGGTGTGAACATATGCAGGTGTAAATATCCAGAAGCAAGTATATTTCTGCATATATGTTCATGGAAATTCAGTTATATGTAAAATTTGACAAGTTAAACATTAATGCAGAATATTATTTACCCGTGGTCTGGCATTCCACCAGATCCTTTGGGTTCAGTTTTGCTCTCTGATGTCCTGTCCCGGTGGGCTTTTATCATAAGTATAGCGTCCACCAACAACACTCTGCAAACCGGAACGAGGACAGTTTCCCGTGACAATGGCAGATGTCAAGGGATCGTGGCAGAGGAGGAGGACAGCGTGACAGAGGGCAGAAGAGGGGGACAGCGTGAGAGAGGGCAGAAGAGGGGGACAGCGTGAGAGAGGGCAGAGGAGGGGGACAGCGTGAGAGAGGGCAGAGGAGGGGGACAGCGTGAGAGAGGGCAGAGGAGGGGGACAGCGTGAGAGAGGGCAGAGGAGGGGGGCAGCATGAGAGAGGGCAGAGGAGGGGGACAGCGTGAGAGAAGGCAGAGGAGGGGGACAGCGTGAGAGAGGGCAGAAGAGGGGGACAGCGTGAGAGAGGGCAGAAGAGGGGGACAGCGTGAGAGAGGGCAGATGAGGGAGACAGAGTGACAGGGCAGAGGAGGGGGCCAGCGTGACAGAAGGCAGAGGGGGCAGTGTGCCTGGTTGCAGAGGGGGCAGTGTGCCTGGTTGCAGAGGGGGCAGAGTGTCTGGTTGCAGAGGGGCATTTTTGCATACAACTAAATAAGTATTTCTGTCGTGACCTAAATACTTATTACAACTTTTTGACACAACTATCTCTAAAACAGGACTGCTCAGTAATTATTTTGGAGGGGTGCCTTGAAAAAATTTGGAGACTCTAAGGGTGCCGCGAACTGCAAAAGTTTGGGAACCACTGCCTTATGTAATGACTCACATTTGGTACTTCCTGCACAAAAACTAAATATTTTAAAGTTTGTAACATTCTATTTGTGATTACTGTCAAACATTCTGAGTAACTGGCAAGCCTTTACATATGATATTATACGTGTGTGGTTTAGGCCATTTGCATGCTTACGAGGAACTATGGAAATGGTCATTACTTCTATTGTTCATCACATAGTCAATACATTTTGTCTGTATTCTTAAAATATGTATTCTTTACAAATTGACAAGGGTCATCATTTTGTAGCATTTTACTTAACTGTCTTACAGGTCTTTTTTTATGAACAAATAATATTTATATTTACTAAAAGGTAAAGGTCTAACAAAATTAGTTCCTGGTCTACAGGGCCTGATCAGCCAACAGGCTGACCAGGCTGCAGCCTGGGGCGCCGGGTCGGGGGGGGGGGGCGCAGCAGCGCTGGGTAATAGAAAGATTTTTTTTTTGAAAGATTTTTTTTTTTTTCCCCCATTCAACCCCAGCCCACCCGCCCGCGAAAATGTTTCCCAACGGGGTCCGCCTGTGGTGTATGGAGTCCGCCTATGACTCCATACTCAGGCTATAGTATGCTGAAAGGGGCTGTCATCTGCCGTCACTGCGGCCGCGGTGCGCTGCTCAGTGTGGTCACGTGAGATGTTAACATCTCACGAGACCACACTAAGCAGACAGAGCACGCCTGCACTGAAGAAGCAGTCACTGCTGGACGCCAGAGCACACAGAAGATTTCTCGGCAGGTAAGTAAAAAAAGTAAACTGCACTGTGGGCTGCCCATGGAGTGATAATAACCCAGGGGGAGGGGAACCTTAGGCACCAGAAATTTATGGGGGGGGGAACCTCAGGCACCAAAATTTCATGGAGAGGGGAACCTCAGGCACCAAAAATTCATGGGGGGGACCCTCAGGCACCAAAAATTCATGGGGGGAGACCCTCAGGCACCAAAAATTCATGGAGGGAGGACCCTCAGGCATCAAAAATTCATGGAGGGGGGAACTTAGGTCTCCAAAAATTCATGGGGGGACCCTCAGGCACCAACAATTCAGGGGGGCCCTCGGACACCAAAAATTACTGGGGGGGGACCTCAGGCACAAATAATTACTGGGGAAATTTTTTTCTCTATATGGGGGCCAGAGGTGAGATCATGACTCAGGGGGTGGGGGGGGGGTAAATAAGCTGCAGGGGGCATAAAAATTATAAATTGGCTAAGGGCTGGGGGGCTAATTAACTGACTGTCATGGGTTGGTAGATGTTAGTATATTATTATAAATAATTTTCATATCTTTTATTATCTATATATGCCTGTAGTAAGGGGTTGTTTTATTTGGTCATAATGGAGTGTTGTGTTTGAATCATTCAGGGTTTGTTAACATTTTGCATTTTTGCACATTTTCAATACAGGACCCTAAGGTTCCAGAAGCCAACTGACAACAACGCTTCACGAACAAGCAAGAGAGAACATCAGGTAGTCTACACTGCAAGATCCAGTAAGAGAGAACATCAGGTAGTCTACACTGCAAGATCCAGTAAGAGAGAACATCAGGTAGTCTACGCTGCAAGATCCAGTAAGAGAGAACATCAGGTAGTCTACGCTGCAAGATCCAGTAAGAGAGAACATCAGGTAGTCTACGCTGCAAGATCAGGTAAGAGAGAACAGTGCAATCTGTCTTAACTTGTCTTAAAATGTGTATTTTTACTTTAGTGACATTTTAATGTGTTTTCAAACTAATGTGGGCCTGCTTCATGAATGTAAGTAATTAAAAAAAATAAGTAAGTTTTCACCTGGACAAAACCATGTTACAATGCAAGGGATGCATATTAGTTTATTATTTTGCACACAAGTTAAATACTGGCTGTTTTTTCATGTAGCACACAAATACTTGTTAGCTTTATGTTTACACTGCAATTTAAAGTTGATCTAGAACATGCCCTACCCTAACTATAAACCTTTCCCCACATTTTAATTTACATCCCCCTCCAATGCAACATGGTTTTGCCCACGTGCAAAGTTAAAATTTTTGGGGGATTTCCTTTCCTTAATGAATCAGGACTATGTGTTTTTATGTATTAATATTTTACAATTTTGTGCATATATATACATATACACACACACACACACACACACACACACACACACACACACACACACACACACAGTGGTGAAGTGGGCTGGTAGACTGTGTAATTCCATACCTCCACTTCTACTGCCTTAATTGTAAAACTGTTCTAAGCTTCCACTTTGAAGACTGTGTATAAATATAGAAATATAGGTAGTGGTTGGGGGGGCGGAGCGGGAAGGGGGGGAAGGGGCAGCAAGGGGTGTTAGCCTGGGGCGGCTGGAACCCTTAATCAGGCCCTGCTGGTCTAGGATAAGCATTTGTTTATGTGACCACAGTAAAGATAAACCAGTCATCATTATGAACATGATGTTGGGGACTAGCTGTTGTGATTATTGCCTAATCATGAGATCCTAAAATAAAAGTATAAAATATATAAATGATTAATGAACAATATATGATTTGTTTTAACATGGAAACTTACAGTATGGAACTAATTAATGGGTTACTTTAACTATGCTAACAATATCCTCTGGTCATTTGCTTACTTCTAGCCCACTGCTAGATCTGTATGCTGCTACATTTCAGGGGGTTGAAAGAGCAGTCTCCCCGTAGCGCACAGATGTAAGACAGATGTATAGAATTGTGTTTATTGGTAACAAATAATATGATGGTTACATACAATACAAAGTTGCAACCTTAATGGTCTAAAAACCACAAATATATCTGCATATGCATAAAGACATAAACATAGCATGGCTCAGGCCTAAGCAGTTCACATAAGTCCTGTATAATCGGACACGGAGGTCCCAGAGACTGATTGGGTGAAATGAATCCCAGTAAAGTAAACACATCAGATAAAAAGTCTCAGATTGGGTGAGCTGGTATTGCTTCACACTGAGATGGACATAGCAGGCCTTTGTTGATCAGAGGGTAAATGTGTACATATGCCGGCTAAATGCAAAAGTCCTAGCGTTGTGATGAATAACCAGTGCAGTGCTCACGATCAGTAATCAGCTGCCAAGATAGTCAATAAAGTAACGTCCGTTACAAATATGTAGAGTGGTAGTGAAGTATTCACTTACCCCTGTGGGGTCAAAGCGCTGCCTCTTTCTCCCGACGTGATGCTCTCTTAAACGCAGAGAGTAGACAGGAGCCTCCGAGTGTTGGTGTAGTCGCGGCCATGGCTAACACCAGATAGCGCATGCACATGCAACGTGAAGTGAAAATGCTGTTCCGAACTCTGTCCTAAAGGTAGTAGATAGTGGAGTTATGGGCAACAGCTGTCCTCCAACGTGTTTCGCTTACTGCTTCATCAGGGAAGGTAGATCTTGTGCAGGAGGCTCCATTCTTTTAAAGGCGTTTGACCTGCGTGATTGGCTGCTTGTAGGCAACATCCCAATTGGTTGGGGGCAGGGCCGGATTTACCGCTAGGCAACCTAGGCACCTGCCTAGGGCCTAGCGGGTCTCGGAAGGCCCAGCAGGGGACACAGGAGCAATTAAAAAAAAATTATAATAAAAAAAAATTCGGCCCCTCCCCTGACTCGCGACACACCCCCACCCCATCGCGCGGGGGGGGGGGTGCCGCGAGTCGGGGGAGGGGGGTCTGGTGCTCCCCAATCAAATGCATTGGTGGTCAGTGGTTAGCAACAGGCAGCCAATCGCTAGGCTGCCTGTTGCTGTGCAGCAGACAGGAAGCAGGACGTCTTCACTTCCTGTCTGCTGATCTGAGGAGCAGAGGAGCGACGCTGGCCAGCACTACTCAACTACAGGTAAGTGAGGGGGGAACCTGCCCTGCATATCTATAGGGAGGGGGTGAACCTGCCCTGCATATCTATAGGGAGGGGGGGAACCTGCCCTGCATATCTATAGGGAGGGGGGAACCTGCCCTGTATTTCTATAGGGAGGGGGGGAACCTGCCCTGCATATCTATAGGGAGGGGGGGGGAACCTGCCCTGCATATCTATAGGGAGGGGGGAACCTGCCCTGCATATCTATAGGGAGGGGGGGAACCTGCCCTGCATATCTATAGGGAGGGGGTGGGAACCTGCCCTGCATATCTATAGGGAGGGGGGGAACCTGCCCTGCATATCTATAGGGAGGGGGGTGGGGGAACCTGCCCTGCATATCTATAGGTAGGGAGGGGGGAACCTGCCCTGCATATCTATAGGGAGGGAGGAACCTGCCCTGCATATCTATAGGGAGGGAGGGGGGAACCTGCCCTGCATATCTATAGGGAGGGAGGGGGGGGAACCTGCCCTTCATATCTATAGGGAGGGGGGGGAACCTGCCCTGCATATCTATAGAGTGGGAGGGGGGGCTGCCATGAAAATCTATAGGGAGGGAGAGAGGTTGATATGTGTGAAGGAGGGCAGAGGAGGGGGGCTGATATATGTGACTGGGGGAGTTTTGATGTGACGGGGGGATAGCTACCGAGTGGAGGCAAGAAAAATAGCTGCAGGGGGGATGGATGCAGGGTGGGAGGTAAGGAAAATGGCTGTAGGGGGGGTTAAAGAAAATGGCTGCAGCAGGGGTTAAGGAAAATGGCTGTGGGGGGGGTGGTTAAGGAAAATGGCTGCAGGGGTTATTTAAAAAATAGAGCAGCTTTGGAGGGCATAATCTCATGATTATGTGGTGGTCACATGGATGCTCTCTGTGGTCTCAGCAATCACTAGAATACTAAATATTAGTGAGATGGGGCTGGTAGAGGTTTGTATTTGATTGACCACAAATATTTAGATATTGCTTATATATGCCTGTACAATGGGGTACTTTTAGCTGGCCATAATGGGGTGTTTTGTTTTAACTAAAGTGCCTAATCATTCAGGGTTTGTTAACATTTTGCATTATAATAAATTTTTGCTTTTTCAAAACAGGATGCCAACTTTCCAGAAGCCAGCGAGAGGATAACAAAATTGCAAGAGAGAAGAGCAAGAACAGGTAAGAGACAATGGCACAATCTGTCTAAATTTGAATGCTGGAGAATACACCTGAACATTCATATTCAGGAGTGTTCCTATACACATATATATTCGGGGGGGTGCTACGGCCGTATTAGCCTAGGGCTGCCAGAACCCTTGATCAGGCCCCGTGTGTGTATGTGTGTGGCCACTGTCTGTGTGTATTATGTGTGTGTGTGAGGGGCCACTGTGTGCGTGTATTATGTGTGTGTGAGGGGCCACTGCGTGCGTGTATTATGTGTGTGTGTGTGTGTGTGTGTGTGTGAGGGGCCACTGCGTGCGTGTATTATGTGTGTGTGTGTGTGTGTGAAGGGCCACTGCGTGCATGTATTATTATGTGTATTATGTGTGTGTGAGGGGCCGCTGCGTGCGTGTATTATGTGTGTGTGAGGGGCCGCTGCGTGCGTGTATTATGTGTGTGTGAGGGGCCACTGCGTGCGTGTATTATGTGTGTGCGAGGGGCCACTGTGTGTGTGAAGGGGGGGGGCACCAAACCGATATCTTGCCTAGGGCCCCATGAGGTGTAAATCCGGCTCTGGTTGGGGGGAATGATAGACTGAGGGTATATACAATCAGCCCACAGATGAGGTCATTATATAGAACTATTATATAAATAATATAAGCGGTGTTACAATAAATCAAAAGTAGAAAGCAGTGATAAATAAAAGGCAGATACAACCAGTTAGTATTGTGTATAGTGAAAGAAAAATAGAAATGGGGAACCCTAGATAAAATGGTTGAGTTCAAAGTCAATATTGAGCCCTTTAGGGGCTAGGGTCTGCAAGTTAAAGATAAACTTTGATTCTTCCTGTGAAATTAATCTGACATGATCTCCGCCTCTCCATGGCTTATTCACTTTCTGGATGCCTATGAAGTGGAGGAGTGAAGGGTTTTTATTGTGGTGAGTCAAAAAGTGTTCTGATACACTATGATTTTCAAAGCCTTTTGGATGTTTCTTTGATGTTCACTTATACGTGTATGCAGCTTTCTGATAGTTCTCCCTACATATTGTAGGCCGCAGGGACACTGTAGCAGGTAGATTACACCTGTGTAATCACAGGTAATCTTGCTGTTGATAGTGTGAACTTCTCCAGTACACGAAGATGTGTAAGAAGTGGTTGGTTTAGTATTACGTACATGGCTGGTTCTGCAAGCTTTACATCTATTGCAGTGGTAGAAACCGTGGTCTTTTTCTCCTAACCAAGTTTCTGAGGTGATGGTATTGTTGGAGGGGATTGTGCTGTGCACTAACTGTTGCCTGAGATTATTGGCTCTGGTATAAATGAATTTAGGTTTTGTTGGGAGTATATCCTTTAGTTTTTCATCTCCCAGTAGAATATGCCAATGTTTGTGAAAAATACGTTCCACTTTTTTTGAATCTCGGCTAAATTTAGAGATAAAGGGAATAGCCTCAGAGATATTTTCTTGTTTGTCTTTTTCTTTTGATTTATACAAAAGCATGTTACTATTGGTGTTTCTGATTAGATATTCTGCTTGTTTATTATTTCTGGTAATTCCTTTCATTTCAGGGGGTGTGATATTTAGCCAGACATGTGTTTTCTAGAACAAGATAAAATAAGTTATCTACCTAAGTTCTTTATGCTATCAGTAAGCTAAATATGGGTCGTAATGCTGCCCTTGTGAATTAAACAAGGTGACTCTGATATATATGCCAGCTACCTTGTATTGCTATATCCAGTTACCATGTATCTACACTTAATGTTCAGTTTGAGATTAAAATGTCAATCTCAATTTGTTCTTTTGGCTAAACTCAATTGCAGTATCTGACCTAGTATGGTTGGTTTGGGATGCCCTGAATGGGCGGGTCTCCTTTATCTGATCCCGGAAGGCCGGTGGGGATTGGATCCTGAGGTGCCTGTGCCTCTGGGTGATAGGGCCCCTAGGTGACCTGAAATTGCATTGGTGGTGGGACTGGAACCCTCACCTTGCACAGCCCCAGGATAAATGGGACTGCCCGAGACTTACAGCAAGGTGGTCCCAAAGACCCATGTATATGAATACGGATTGTATATAAATATGCAATGTATAACTAACACAGCCTAACAAAAAAATAATAATTTATCAGCAGTAGATATTTGAAGGAATTTAGGGTATATGGTGGCTGCTGAATTAAAATATGAAAGTAGGTTTTTTTCGAATTGGCTCTAGTTCTTGAGATTACGGATACCCTCATTTAATAGGGAACTTAGCCAGAACACATGCATATGGGAATGTACCAGAATATTCTAGAAGGTGAGACACGCAAATATTTTAGGTGTTCGCTCCGTGATAATTCTAGAATATTCCCCCTCCGTATATAAGTGATCAGTCACACAACAAGTAGTCAGTTGACAGTTGGGAGTTGAGTGGTTTGTCTATTGTTTTTGTTCTTGTTTCTCGACCATGTAATATATTTATATACATGTAATTAATGCAAATAAGTCAAGTTGTATGCGGAGTGGTTGTAGTGACATATTGTATATACAGAGTATTTCAAGTAAGAATAAAGTCAATTGGTTGAAAGGGAAAAAAACATTCTCCCACCATTCCATATCAAGCTGGGATTAATGAAACAATTTGGACAAAGATTTTGATTACTTCAAACATATTTGTAGATTATTCACTGGACAATGTATGGTAAAACTAAAAGCTGGAATCTTTAATGGCCCTCAAATTTGTAAACTTATCAAAATGTATGTATGGTTTCGAAGCCTCTGCCTGGTAAAGTTATGTTTCAGTTGTCATGCGCTTTTTGGGTAACCACAAAGCAGACAATTATGAAGAGCTGGTGCAAAACATGCTCACAAACTTTTTGGCTACTAATGTAATCATATTAGCTTTAAAAAAAATTGTAATTGAAAATTTTATATGCCAACATCCACTGTATCCACAACATCATGGTGAAATATTAAAAACATAGATTAAGAAAGCGATAGCAGAAAATAAAAAGTGCACAGTACATATATTCTTAGTCTGGTACATAAAATAATTGTTTCAGGTCTCTATATTGTTCTATCCTCCATAAAGGAATAAAATTGGTAGTGACTCCCGAAAGGGGAAATTATAAATTCTAATATAAGCACACTTATCGGTGTGGATACTTTAGATAGTGATTGAAGTGGGAATTAGAAGTGATCATTACTAGTCAACAAGTGAACTTGTTGACTAGTAATGGATTTTTTTAAAGATAAGCAATATTTTTATTGCAGATTACAACATTTGGGATTTTATATGTTTTTAGCTATATATGATATATGAAATAAAAATTGTAACTGTAAGGGTATCACCCCAGATCTTGTCCCTTATATCTTTCCATGTATACCCATTTCGGAGAATATAAAGAATAAGAAGTGCTAAGAAAATCTCCAGACAGCTGTTGGTGACAGTTCAAAGCAATTTACCCTTATGCATGAAATTTCCCACACATGCAACATCGTTTTTTGAGGAACTTTGAAGAAATACTGTATCAAAACAAGTGGAGAAAGAAAAGAAATAGACTATATAAACAATTGAATGACATTAAGGACTTATTGCATGTGGCTTTTTTGTTTTGGCCACTATAATTGTCTGTAGGTGATTGCCTAAGCTGTTTTGTTCCTACGTGACATCTTTGTTTTGTGGCTAATTGTGTTTAGAGTGATGTGGCACTCTGTGATATACTAAGGCTACATTATATAGGAATCACTGAAAAGGGGATCTAAAGTGATTTAGAGATTTTATCTATATCATTTAAATTGTTTAAGTCTGAAGGAACTGAGGATACTTTCCGTAACTACAAGGAATGTAATAAACATCTAAAAAGGAAGTTAGATTGGCTACATTAGAAAAATAAAAACAAGTAACACAAACCCTAAAAAGTGTTTTAAGTACATAAATGGAAATAGGATTAAAAAAGACAATATAGGACCCCCTAAGAAGTGAAATGGGTGGATTGAGTAATTATAATAAGGAAAAATCAGACTTATCAAACACTTTCTTTTCTTTAGTATTTACTAGAGAGGAACATATGGTAGGAATAATAAATAAAGAAAAAAATGGAAATGCAATCACACCATTAATTAAAACTTAGCTGACAAAGGAAGAAGTCCAAAGGCATCTGAATAAAATTAAGATAAATAAAGCTCCAGGTGCAGATGACATACACCCAAGGGTTCTTAGGGAGCTAAACTCAGGAATAACTAGACTGCTAGTATTAATTTTCGTGCATTCAATTTAATCAGGCTCAGTACCAAGAGATTGATGAATAGCAGATGTGATGTCATTGCTTTAAATGGGAAGGAGACTACAACTAGCGAATTATAGACCGGTAAGCCTTTATTCAATAGTAGGGAAACTGCTAAAAGGTATATACATAAATTAAGGTATAGTAATCAGTATTACTTGATGAGCAACAAGCTTATTATTAGGAATCAGCATGGGTTTGTGAGGGATAGGTCATGTCAAAATAATCTAATTAGTTTCTAGGAGGAGGTTAGTGGGAACTTAGACCATGGTAGTACAGTAGATGTGGTCTACTTAGATTTTGCAAAGGCCTTTGATACAGTGCCACACAATAGGTTGGTTTACAAAAGAAAAGGTGATGGTTTAGAGAGCAAATTTTACATTTTTGCAGAAGACACTAAACTTTGTAAGATAATAAAATTAGACCAAGATGTAGTTTCTCTACAGAAAGACTTGAGCAAACATGAGGATTGAACTGAAAAAAGAAATATACCGCACCAGATAATTACTTTATTATAGGACATGACAAATAAGTGAAGTGTTAAAACTTGTAAATGGACATGAAAACCTATAAATATACTGATAAAATAATCAGAAAAATACTGCTATAGCCGCGCCTGCCAGCTCTCTATTATATATATATATATATATATATATATATATATCAACTGATATAGTTCCTTTAATTAAATAGTAAGCGGAGGGAATAGATTAATAATGTCCTTAGCAGAGATTAATATCAATGAATAGCTACAATAAGACAATGCTACAGTTAAAAATCACACTGCAAGTATCTAAAGTCACATGTACCTTCAGATTGAATCATCTCCTTACTAGAGACAAATGCAACATGTGTTTTAGTGAATCAAAATGGTTATTTTCTATTATATGTTGTATTCAATAGAGACACTATGAATAATGTATTGAGGATAGTTATGGCATTTAGTTAGTGCCCATATATACAAATTGTCCTTTGTTTCTTTATGTGAATTAACTTATGTGTGGGTGCACCACCCTCAGGAGGGTTAACCATATAGAGTAAGTTTCAGTTATAAATCTGACTATCCTCTTGAAAGGTTTGGGTATTACCTGGTGTGGTATATTTATTTTTTCAATTTAATTAGTGTTAGGAACCCCTCCAGCCGGCACAACACAACCCGGAATCTACTCTGCCAGTCAGGTGTTCACAGGAGCCCCTGATGGTGGGGACAGACTGGGCCGCAGACTGACAGAGGGTCGTGAAGTGCGTACCAGCTGGGGAGAACCCAGGCAAGAGGAGTCGGGTCCACGCAGAGGTCAAGGGCCGGCAGCAGACAACGGTATCGATGAACAAGCTGAGGTCAGGGGTCACAGGCAAATAGCAGAACGGGTAAACAGGCCAAAGATCAGGGTCACAGGAAACACGAGCAAGGTCCAAATCAAAGCCAAGGGTCATACACGGGGAGTCAAATAGAGATATCAGGATACAGGACAGGAACTAGCAGGTCAGCAGACTGGAACACAGAAGCTATAACCGGCAATGAGGCAGCAGATCTCATTGCCTTAAGTACCAGTGGCCACCAATCAGAGCCTAGCTCTGAATTAGACACAGCCCCCAGCATAATTAATAGGCTGCATTAATTAGCCCACAGGCTAGAACATATGGTGAGCGCTGCGCCCGGCTTCCTCTCATTGCCGGGACGCAGCGCCGAAGCGTCTTCTCGTTGCCCCGGCAACGGCCGGGTCAGGGCCGGAAGTGACGTCCCGGTCGCCATAGCGACGGCCGGGACGCAGGTGAGTGAGTCGCGGCGGCTGGGCACTGCCGCGGCTCGTAACAGTACCCCCCCCTTGAGGAGGGGTCGAGGGACCCCGACATCCAGGTTTTCTTGGGAACCTCCTGAAGAATTCCTTCAATTGTTTAGGGGCATGGAGTTGTCTTCGCGGAACCCAAGATCGCTCTTCTAACCCGCGATTCCTCCACTGCACCAGGAAGTGCACCTGTCCTTGCACTTTTTTGGAATCTAAAATCCTTTGAACCACATATCTTAGTGGCTTCCTCGAACTTCCCCCAGGCACAGTTGAGGATTGGCTAGAATACAATACCGGCTTCAACAATGAACAATGAAATGTGTTCGGAATTTTTAGTGAGCTAGGAATCTTCAATCTAAAAGCTACCGGATTGATCTGTTTGGTAATCATGAACGGCCCAATAAATTTAGGCCCTAGTTTTTTACAAGGCTGTCTGAGCCTGAGATTTCTAGTTGATAGCCATACTTTCTGGCCCACTTTGAATGGGCAGGTGGTACGGTGGCGATCCGAAAATTTTTTGGCCGACAATGAGGATTTTTTCAAGGAGGACTGAACTTTCCCCCAAATTACTTTCAGATCAGCAGCTGTGGAATGAATCTCCGGAATACCAGCAGATTTGAGAGAGTACAGAGAATTAGACCTGGGATGGAAACCGAAGTTACAGTAGAACGGGGAAGTTTGAGTAGATGAGTGAGATGAGTTATTGTAGGCAAACTCTACCCAAGGCAGCAAAGATGACCAGTTGTCATGGAATTCTGAGGAATAACATCGGAGGAACTGTTCAAGTGCTTGGTTAACCCTTTCAGTTTGCCCGTTAGACTGAGGGTGGTATGCAGATGACAGACTGATCCGGATTCCGAGGAGGGTGCAGAAGGATTTCCAGAATTGTGCTATAAATTGTGAACCACGATCAGAAACAATATCGGAAGGAAGGCCATGGAGCCGGAAAACATGTTGTATGAAGAGAATGGCCAGATCTCGAGCTGTAGGAAGCCTGGTTAATGGGATGAAATGTGCCATTTTACTGAAACGGTCCACCACAACCCAAATAGTATTATGTCCTGCAGAAGGTGGCAAATCAACAATAAAATCCATGGACAAATGTGTCCAAGGTTTTGCAGGAATGGGCAATGGAAGCAATTGACCCACCGGGCGAGTCCTGGGGACTTTGTTCCTGGCACAAATTTCACACGAGAGGACATGACTTTTGACGTCAGCGGACAAGGATGGCCACCAGACCGTACGGGAAAGGATCTCCAGCATCTTATAAACTCCAGGGTGTCCAGCAGACCTACTATTATGCGCCTCTGCAAGAACCGCCTTCCCTAGATGGACTGGAACAAAAAGACGTTGTTCCGGAGTAGTATCAGGGGCTAATTTCTGGAATCTCTGAAGTGTGATACTCAGATCTTGGGTTAATCCAACATGGATTATGGAAGGAGGAATAATAGGCTCTGGGTTCGAAACTGGAACGTGGTGTGCCAAGAAACTTCTGGACAGAGCATCTGCCCGGACATTTTTGGAACCCGGTCGATAGGTGATCAGGAAATTGAACCGGGTAAAGAACAACGACCAACGGGCCTGTCTGGGATTTAGACGTTTGGCTGATTGTATATATTGCAAGTTCTTGTGGTCGGTAATGACAGAGATCTGATGTGGAGCACCCTCCAGCCAATGTCGCCACTCCTCGAAGGCCCATTTGATTGCCAACAGTTCCCTATTCCCGACATCATAGTTGGCTTCTGCTGAAGAGAACTGACGGGAGAAATAGGCACACGGGTGTAGACGATTAGTATGAGGGTCCTTCTGTGATAGTATAGCCCCAGCACCGACGTCAGAGGCGTCGACCTCAAGAACAAATGGTTTAGCTGGATCCGGGTGTCTAAGGACCTGAGCGGAGACAAAGGCTTTTTTCAGGCTTTCGAATGAGGCTACTGCTTGAGGCGACCAATTAGTTGGATCCATCCCTTTACGGGTTAGGGCGACAATGGGAGCCACGATGTCCGCAAAACCTGGAATGAACCTTCTATAATAATTGGAAAAGCCCAGAAACCTCTGCACCGCCTTAAGGTTGTTTGGTTGCACCCAATCTAGAATAGCCTGAACCTTAGTTGGATCCATGGAGAATCCCTCAGAAGAGATTATGTAACCTAAAAAGGATACTTTCTGCACCTCGAACTCACACTTTTCTAGTTTGGCGTAAAGGTGGTTCTCTCGCAGTCTTCGTAGAACTTGTTTAACGTGATTCTGATGTACAGACAGCGATCTGGAATAGATGAGGATATCATCTAAATAGACGACCACGAAACTACCAAGAAAGTCCCGAAGAACCTCATTGATTAAGTCCTGGAATACTGCAGGTGCATTGCTAAGACCGAACGGCATAACCAAGTATTCATAATGGCCAAAGTGCGTATTGAATGCCGTCTTCCACTCGTCTCCCTCCTTGATACGGATGAGGTTATACGCTCCACGAAGATCGATTTTTGAGAAGACAGTAGCACCTCTCAGCTGATCAAATAATACGGAGATGAGCGGAAGGGGATAGGTATTCTTGATTGTAATAAGATTCAATCCCCGGTAATCAATACAGGGTCTTAGTCCTCCGTCCTTTTTGGATACAAAGAAGCATCCTGCTCCTACGGGAGATTTAGATGGCCTGATGAAGCCCTTCTCCAGATTTTCTTCAATGTATTCCTGCATGGACTTGGTCTCCGGACCAGAGAGAGAGTACAGGCGACCCTTAGGCAACTTGGAACCAGGAATAAGCTCGATGGCACAGTCAAAGTCACGGTGTGGTGGTAAGGTGTCAGCAGCTTTCTTGGAGAACACATCCCAGAACTCATGATATTGTGAGGGAAGCTGCTCCGGAATAGACTGAATCACCCGCAGGGGCAGTGACAAGCAGGACTGTGTACAGTAAGAGCTCCACTGGACAATTTCTCCTTTTACCCAGTCCATGACAGGGTTATGACGGGAAAGCCATGGGTGACCCAAGATCAAGGGAACTGATGAACAATCGATAAGAAGGAAGGTTATTGACTCTGAATGGAGAGCTCTGATTTTTAATTGTAGTGGCGAGGTCTCCCAGGAAATCTTGTCACCAGGCAACGGACCTCCATCTAAGCCACAGACAGTAATAGCGGACTTGAGTTTTACCATCGGAATTTTAGCAGCGCGGGCGAACCCGATGTCCAGGAAGTTGCCTGCAGCTCCACTATCAACGAAGGCAGACAGGTCCATTGAACGAGCACTAAACATGAGCTGTGCAGGGATCAATACGGCGTTTTTCGGGGAGACAATCTGCAGACCTAGGTGAACTTTCCCCTCGTTCCCTAGGCATGCTCTTTTCCCGGCTTATTCGGGCAGGAACGGGAGAAGTGGCCTTTTGTGCCGCAATAGAGACATAGGCCCTGTGATCTTCTCTTGTCTCTTTCCTCAGGGGAGAGACGATACGCCCCCAATTGCATGGGTTCCTCACCATCCGTGGGAACAGGAATGAAGCCGGATAGAGGTGATGATGTCTCCTTTTCGATTTTCCGCTCTTTAAATCTCCTGTCGATTTTAATGGAGAGGTGCATCAGATCCTCCAGAGAGGTAGAAGATGGGTACTGCACCAAAGAGTCTTTGACCTGTTCCGACAGGCCAAGACGGAACTGACTCCGCAAGGCAGGATCATTCCATCCACTATCAGGTGACCATCTACGGAATTCAGCGCAGTATTCCTCTGCCGAGCGCCGGCCTTGTTTCAAGGCCCGTAGATGAGTTTCAGCGGTGGCAGTACGGTCCGGGTCGTCATATAGTAGACCTAACGCCTCGAAGAAAGCGTCTACTGACTGCATGGCAGGACTGGTCTGCGGCAAGGAAAACGCCCAGGACTGGGGGTCACCCTGTAGAAGGGAAATGATAATCCCGACTCTTTGATGCTCTGACCCGGAGGAGCGGGGTCTCAATCGGAAATAGAGCTTGCAGCTCTCCCTGAAATTCCGAAACAGGGACCTATTTCCAGAGAAGCGATCCGGCAAGTTCATCTTAGGTTCACAGACGGAACTTGGAGTGGGTTGTGACACTTTTGCGGCTTCCTGAACAGACAGACGCTCAGCCAATCCCTGGATCATCTGATAAAAGGACTCAACATGATCTGCTAGGGCTTGTGCCGGAGACGGTGAGGCTCCACTTGCATCCATTCCAACCTCGTCTCCGTGAGTGGGCCGGTTATAATGTTAGGAACCCCTCCAGCCGGCACAACACAACCCGGAATCTACTCTGCCAGTCAGGTGTTCACTGGAGCCCCTGATGGTGGGGACAGACTGGGCCGCAGACTGACAGAGGGTCGTGAAGTGCGTACCAGCTGGGGAGAACCCAGGCAAGAGGAGTCGGGTCCACGCAAAGGTCAAGGGCCGGCAGCAGACAACGGTATCGATGAACAAGCTGAGGTCAGGGGTCACAGGCAAATAGCAGAACGGGTAAACAGGCCAAAGATCAGGGTCACAGGAAACACGAGCAAGGTCCAAATCAAAGCCAAGGGTCATACACGGGGAGTCAAATAGAGATATCAGGATACAGGACAGGAACTAGCAGGTCAGCAGACTGGAACACAGAAGCTATAACCGGCAATGAGGCAGCAGACCTCATTGCCTTAAATACCAGTGGCCACCAATCAGAGCCTAGCTCTGAATTAGACACAGCCCCCAGCATAATTAATAGGCTGCATTAATTAGCCCACAGGCTAGAACATATGGTGAGCGCTGCGCCCGGCTTCCTCTCATTGCCGGGACGCAGCGCCGAAGCGTCTTCTCGTTGCCCCGGCAACGGCCGGGTCAGGGCCGGAAGTGACGTCCCGGTCGCCATAGCGACGGCCGGGACGCAGGTGAGTGAGTCGCGGCGGCTGGGCACCGCCGCGGCTCGTAACAATTAGGTTGTTGCTTTCTGCTTCATAATTATACCAGCACAGGCTCTTATTACCTATCTCTTAAAATCATGATTATTTAAATAAAAATAAAAATAATAAACTTAATATTTAACTTCTGTACATTGAGCTCAGTAGAGGACCCATGGCAACTTTTAAAATAAGTGGAGATCTGATCAAAAGACAAGATAAGTGGCAGGGGGATGTGGATGCTGAATTCAGCTTTGAAACCGCAGATCATAATGACATAGTCAAGGGTTGGTCTCAATTACTTCATGAATTTAGGAACCTCATGTATAAGCAAACAACGGTCTTCTGGAATGAAACCATGCCTAATAATTACAAGAAACAATTAATGATACCAAGAGGTTTGAGACCTAGGGGTAAATGTATCATAGTGCGAGTTGTACAAGTCGCCGGAAATCGGCAAGATGACAGCTTAAATTTAAAGCGGCGCTGCCTTGTAAAGGGAAACTTATCCGTGGTTTCAGGGGGACCTGTAGATATGGACCCGGTTGTGGGTCGTCCTCCTTCATCTCACCTCATTCCCACCTCTGTCCCTAAACATGACCGATACCTACTAGGTCATATCCTGACCAGGAGAAGAGCAGTGATAGCCCAAAATTGGAAGGCTCCTGCCCTGCCTAGAATTAGCTCTAAAATCCAGAACAGCTTCAAAATGGAGACAATAGATATGCCCTACTCTACTTCCACTTCGGCCCCTATTATAAAGTGGTTCAAGTGGCATGTGTACATCACAGAGGGAGCTGGAGCAACTAGAGGAACCCCTTCTCCCTCTCCCACTCATGTGCCCCAAGCTTCTCCTGACTCCCCCCGGGATGACTAGTGGCTTTCTTTGTGATGTTCCTGAGTAGGTCTATACTACCCTATTTTACACTGACATGCTCTTTCTCATTACAATGCTTTGCCTTTTTTTTTTTCTCAGTATCTTTATAACCTTCAGTTTAATTTATGTTGTAACACTCATTGAGCAACTACCCCCTCTCTGAGAGGGGGCTCCCCCTGTTTCCCCTCCCTCCAACCTTTCTGTTTGACTCCCTTCTCATTTTCTGTACCCTATATGTTGCAGAAGTTCTCAATGCAAATTATTGATGATAAAAAAAATTAATTATATTAGTGGATTCAGAGGGACATAGGCCTATAATCCAGGGTCAGGAGGGAGTTCCACGACTGAAACAGATTGGCAATTGCTTCATCTGGATCAATTTCTAATTTAAGATAGGTATCACAGAAGGTCCAAAAAAGGTTGAAGTTGAAGGATTGGTGTCTATTTCAACTTCATTAACTATGTATTCATTAGTAGCTACTATCCTTAATATCTCTTCTGGAAGAAAGTAATTTTAATTAAGAACTTTTTCTATTCTATCACTTTCTTAAACTTTTTTTTTTTACCTTAATAAATTTTTATTGAGTTTTTCAAAATTAAATGGGGTACAAAAAAAGAAAGGGTGACAAGTACAATTGAAGGGACAAACAAAAGGGAAAAAAGGGGGGGAAGCCCCCACGCAGGGGGGGGGGAGTCACTCCATTGAGAGAGCGATTTTATAACATGCACATTACTTTGAAAAGCAGAAATAAGATATATGGGGACACATTAAAACCTAGGTAGCTCAAATAACACAAAGGCAGAAGTTACTCATTAAGCTGGGGTTCCTCTATGAAGGCTGCTGGAGAGGGAGAGGGTGAAAGATTTGAGGCTACCCGTGCTCTACCGGAGCCCACTGTGACATATTCATGCCAGCTAAACCATTTGATAATTGGATTGGAGGCGGATGACATATAGGGCACATCCGTTGTCTCCATCTCAAAACTATAATGGATTTTAGACACAACCTTAGTGATACTGGGGGGAGTAGGGGACTTTTAGTTCTGAGCTATTGCTGCTCTAGCAGCTATTAGTATGTGTCCAAATAGATAGCGCTTATAGCTAGGGATCACAGGCTGATATATATGTAGGAGGGCTACCCCCGGGTCAAGAGTGATAGAAACTCGCAGGACCTCCGAGATCAAAGCGGATACCTCATCCCAGAACACCTGAATCACCGGGCATGTCCAAAAGACATGATAAACATCTGCTATCTGACCACATTGACGCCAGCAGAATTTAGACTGACTTGGCCATATCTTATGAAGGCGATCTGGGGTGAGATAGAGCCGATTGAGGAGCTTAACATGCATTTCGGTGTGATTAATGCATCTGGACATGCGGTGTAAGGATATGAAGATCTTTTCCCACTGCTGGGGAGTGAGAATCAGGCCAATATCTGCCTCCCATCGTGCTTGGGTCGGAGTCTTGAAGGCTGGGACCAGGGACTGGAAATAGCGGTACCAGAATGTTATTCCTCCCCTACTACCCGCCTTTGTTAGTCTATCTAGAACCTGAGCTGGTAATGTGGACAGAGCATGGGGGGTCCTGGAGGCTGCCCCCACCCAGTGTCTAATTCGCATATATTAAAACATCTCGGACTGAGGCAGATTGTATTTGTCCCTAAGCACGTCGAAGGAGAGGAAAAGGGTCTGCACAAACATATCCGCCAGAGAGACTATCCCTCTATTTTTCCATACAGTAATATTGATATCTGGCATGAGTTTCGACAATGCTTGGAGGGAAAGATTACGGGAGGGGAGTACAAAGTCCTTCTGTGACCTAATAAGTTTATCCCATACCCGTAAGGCATCCGAGATGGAGAGCAATTTACAGGCACCCGATGGGCGGTCCGACCTAGGAATCCAGAGAAGATCTAGCAGGGGGTATCCTACGTATAAAGCCCTCTCAATATCCACCCACGGCTTAGCTGCATAAGGTAGCGACCAGTCTCAGAGGCAGCTCAAAATACAAGCATCCTGGTAATGTGTTAAGCTGGGAAGCAATAAGCCACCTCTCGACTTCGGTAAAGACATACATTTGTGTGTAAGGAGGGGGCGTTTCTGCCTCCAGACACATGACATCATCAAAGTGTGAAACCTATCCATCATTTGTTTTGGTATAATATAGGGTATGGTACGGAAGATATACATAAGTTTTGGTAGCAACATCATCTTGAAAGCCGCTATACGCCCCAGCCAGGAGACCTCAAAGTCAATCCAATTCTTAGCCAGTGAGGAGAGGTGAAGGTAAATCGGATTTTGTAATGTTCAATTTATAAAGTGATGCTTCGCTAAACCGGTCTAAGATATGCTTCAAAGTTATCAACGAGGTCTCCGGACTGTTTACAAACAGAAGGATATCATCAGCAAATAGGCATACCTTCTGTCTATGTGAATGAATGTTAATACCTGGAAAGTTATCCGCCTGCCGAATTGTATAGGCCAGGGGTTCTATGGCCAAAACATACATTAAAGGGGAAAGAGGGCACCCCTGCCTCATACCATTAGTGATGGAAAATGAAGGTGATAAGAAACCGTTACTTTAGCGGAGGGATCCTGATATAGGGCTAATATGGAGTGAAGAACCCTTCCCTGTAAGCCAAACTTGCACAAAACCTCCTTCATGTACTTCTAATGAAGTCTATCAAAAGCTTTTTCTGCGTCCAAAGAGAGCAGAATAACTTTCTCCAGGAGCCCAGAGAGGAGGTCCACAACATTTAATATGCGTCGGGTGTTATCCGAGGCCTGACGGCCTACTACAAAGCCTACCTGGTCCGGATGGATCAGTTGTGGTAAGAGGTGATTCAGGTGATCAGCAAGCAATCTAGTGTATATTTTCAGGTCTGTATTAAGCAATGCTATTGGTCTATAGTTCTTACAGTCTGAGTGGTCCTTGCCAGGTTTCGGTATAGTAATAATCTGTGCTTCCAACATTTCTGTTGGGAAGCCCCTTCCCTCCGAAACGCTATTATACAGGTTAGTGAGTGGAGGGGAAACTTCGGTCCCGAAGACAGTATAGAATGCATTATTGAAACCATCCGGGCCAGGGGCCTTATCTTTTGGAAGGGATTTAATGATTCCCTCAACCTCTCCCTGGGTCCAAGGAAGATTAAGCAATTGTAAACTATCAGCATCTAACAAGGGAAGGTCTAGGTGTTGAAGGAATGCGGAAATAGAGGCCTCAGATGGTTTAAAGATATTACCATCATCCTGGAGGTTATAAAGTTTAGAGTAGAATTTGGCAAACTGTTTAGCTATGGCCGCTGGGTTGCATATTTTGTTACCTCTAGGACCGTGCAATACTTTAATATGAATCCTAGCTTGCTTGCCTCTTAATTTTTGGGCTAGGAGACGACTGGCCCTATTACCCATTGTATAGAATTTTTGCCTCAACTTAAGTAAGGAGGATTTCATGCGAGATATGAAAATATTATTTAGCTGTTTCCTCACCTCATTTATTTCCCTTTGTAAGGTTTTAGATGGACGTGTTTGGTTTTGGAGCTCTAATCTCGCAAAGTCAGACTCGAGTGTTCGTTGGCGTAGGAGGTATTGCTTCTTTAAACGGGCCCCGATTTGAATAGTTGCCCCCCTAACAACCACCTTCAGGGCACACCAATGTGTCAAAAGGGAAGTGTCAGCTGGGTTGTTTAACTGTATATATTGTGACAATGCCTCCGAGAGAGCAGTCCTAGCCTCCAGTGAAGTGAGTAGGTAGGCTGGCATATGCCAAGGTCTTGGAGGAGCTCTGGCAATACGCAAACTCCAGGACCACTCCATCGGAGCATGATCAGACCACGTAATAGGGAGGATATTGATGGAATCAGTATGCTGAAGTGTCCACTTATCTGACAAAATCATATCTATCCTAGAATAGGTGTTGTTAACCATTGAGTGGAAGGTATATTCTCGAGCACCAGGACACTGCGCCCACCAGATATCGTAAAAGTCATATTCCACTAGGAGCTTACGGAAAGCAGTAGAGGAGCCAAGGGTAGGGTAAGGACCGGATAACCTCTGAGGCCTGCACTTATCAACCTTCGGGTCCAAAGTCAAATTAAAGTCTCCCAATAACACCAAGTGACCCTTTCAGACTTTTTGTACCTCCTCACACAGGGCCTTCAGGAAGGGAATTTGACGGGAGTTTGGCACATATAATGAAACTATAGTTATTGGCTTGTCCTCTAGGAGACCTGTCAGAATGATGTACCTCCCCGACTTATCTTCTAATTTTGAGTGGAGTTGAAAGTGTACACGGGCGCTAAAGAGAACAGCCACTCCATATCTTTTAAAAGGGCCATTTGCAAAGTAACCTAACGGAAATCTCGAGTCCCTCAACTGTGGTGGGGCATGGGAGGAGAAATGGGTTTCCTGGAGAGCCACAATGTCTGCTTTATGTTTATGAAATGTGGTGAGCGCTAAGCGCCGTTTGTTGGGAGAGTTAAGACCTTTAGTGTTTAAAGTATAAAACTTAACCATACTCTAGAGGGTCATGGTGAAACGATTTACAGAACTAGCATAAATATTGCACTAGAAATTTAGGTCTGGAGTGACTGGGAAGAAGAAGGAGGGGATTAGAAGGGAGGGGGAAGAGGGAACGAAGGAAATATTAGTGGGATGGACTGACCCGAGGAACTGGGTCAGAGTATTTGCCATATGGGTAAGAGTGTGACAAATTATTTAAGATGTGGGGGGGTGGTTGGAACAAATTCCCACCCGCGGAACACCCAAAAAAAAACAGCGAGAGGAATTATAAAAACATTACAAAAACCACATAGATAGATTTAGCGTAAACTCAATGGGGCGCAGCCACCTCCGGACCCCCATGGAAGCAGTCCATTCCCCCGTGAAAGGACCAGCCTCCCGCGAGCGGACGGGCCACTACTGGGCGCAACTGGCCCTGAACGCAAGACTAAGCTTCTACCCCCATGGGTACCCTGACAGCCACCTCCCAGACTTGTGAAACTTGTTAAAACATATCTTAGTCAAAGAGAATTACTGATATTACTTATGGTTATACTTATCAAATCGGGATTAGATCCCATGAGACTTCAACATAGAGAACAGGGATACAACTCAGTCTCTGGAAACCTGGGACCATTCAATCTTTGGAGGGGGCCTGCCTGCAGAAGATCCAGACGGTGTGGAGATACGCCACTCCTCTAGCAGCTTGATACCTGCCTCCATGGAGGAAATAACATAAGTAGAGTCTTCATAGCGGACCAGCAATTTCACCGGGAAGCCCCATCTGTAGGTGATGTTATTGGCCCTCAGAGCCGACGTGATTGGTTGCAGACTTCGTCTTTGGTTAATGGTGGTAAGTGAGAGATCCTGGAAAAGCTGAAGATCTCCGAGGGATGCCTCGCTGCTAGGATCCCAAGCTGCTCTAAGGATCGCTTCTTTGGCATGATAGAAGTGGACCCTGAGCAGAGTGTCTCTTGGAACATTCCCTGGAGCAGTGCGTGGACGTGGGAGACAATGTATACGATCAATCAAAAAGTCTTTATCGTCCAGAGATGGTAGAAGTCTGCTGATTAGGGAAGCAGCATAGCTCCGGAGATCAGCATTTGCAATAGATTCCGGTATGCCCCTTATCTTAATATTGTTTCTGCGAGATCGATCCTCCAGATCTGCGACCTTTTCTCTTAGAGACAGGACCTCGTTTTGTAGAGCGTTATGCGAAGAGCTAAGAGCATTGTGTGAGGAATAGAGATCGTTATGCGAAGAAACCATTTCTCCCTTCTTCGTCTCCAGATGGTCCGTTCGATCTCCCAGTTCCGTCACATCAGTTTTCAAACCGCCGATCGCTGCCTTCACCTCAGAGGACAGGTCCGCTCTTAGTGCAGTCAGCATCTGATGTAAGGCGCGAACTATTAGTGGGGCATCTAGGGCTGTATCAGAGCCCTGGTCAGACAGCGGAGCACTCATAATGGAAGCTGCCAGCTCTGATGTCTGTCGTAACGGAGACGAGCCTTTTGATGTAGAAGGCGAGGTCATTGTAGATTTCCGTTTCTGTTGAAATTTGATCGGAGGGGCCAAAGCAGTAGTAGTAGGTTTAAGCTTTTTGGGAGGCATGGTTTCCCAGGCAAGGCTTCAGGACCTCAAGATTTGTAGATAAACTGTGCATAAATAAAATCTCAGGAGGGTACCCCGCAGGTGGGAAAGTGTTGTAACACTTCAAAAGGCTTCCATTGGACTGCACAACCCTGTCAGGGTCACAAGGGGGGACATCTCGTAACAGGGGTACCTCACTATCCGGCCAGACCTCTGCTCTGTCTGCAGCCAATGGGGACAGATGGGCTGAAGTGACACTCCTGTTGCCTCAATCCTTGCCAGGCTCTCCTTGGTGATATAGAGGAGAAGAGGGTGGGCAGGCAATTACATGTGATGGCACTTTAATCCACAGCAGCCGCTGACCGGAAGTCCTCCCCCCCCCCGCCGACCGGAAGTTAGACCCCCGGAGCGCTGAAGACCAGCCAATGTCCCCCAGAGCTGAAAGAGGCTCCCCGAGTCAGCCACAGCCTGCCCCCACTCACCGCTTAGACCCACCGGCTGGATTGAGCAGGAGCAGCCTGTCTCCGCTGCTGCTGCTGCCGAAACTGAAAGTGCGGAGGTACGGGCACTTCCGGTTTGCGCGAGTCCACGATCTGGATGCTCTGATGAGTATAGGAGAGTGCCAGGCAGCTAGGGAGGGCCCCAGGGTGCAGGCAACAGCCCGTGCAGGATCCAGCTAGTGCGCGGTGGTCGCGCCAATACCTCGCTCGCCGCTCTGAACAGCTGGGGTCAGATGAAGAATATTTATGTGGCTGCAGCTAGGCACAAGTAAGCCCCTGGATTCTGATGATGCCACATGGTATATTTAGGGGGTCCAAAAACGCTACAATCCTGGCGAATTGTGGAGCCAAGGGAGGGCTCTGGAAGTTCCTGTCCTTCCAGGATGGCTGCCAAATCACGCCCCCCCTTAAACTATGTTTTTAATGTTTTACCATAATAAAACCAGTGGATGTTGGAACATAAACGTTTTTTTAAGTATAATTTGTTGAGATAAAATTTGGCTTTAAGAATGAGTTTACAATACAATCTTCTTTCTTTCTGGGTTGACAATTATCTAAAAAAACAGAGCCAATCTAGCAAAACAGACTTCATATTCCAAATCAGCACCACAAAGTCAGCCCAAAACCACTCTATTATGACTGGCAATAATGTATATATATATATATATATATATATATATATATATATATATATATATATATATGTGTGTGTGTAAAGTGTAAGGGATATATATGAGAAATGAAGAGGACAGAATTTGACACTGGCAAAAAATACATGTTTAGATGGAGACACGATGGCTGACGATTTACACTATGTGATTGAGTTAGAGAACCGTATAGAATGGTTAATTGTTTTTTGACCTGAAACAGAGAATGCAAATGCAACAATGGCAGAATTACAAAATCCTTCAATAAGATGAGAGTGGACACAAGACCGTAACTAAGAACAGCGGTATTATTACACATTTAAAAGATGATGAGAGGTCTCAATATTAAATGGCGCAAGTCAAAATGGCAAATATTTTAATCCACTTGCACACATTTCATAAATTTAAAGAGCGCACCTTCCTTTCTTCTTTTCACTAATTTCTAGTTTGTATTTTTGGGCATTGTCTACTCCCTCCAGGTGCAGCATGTTTTAGAAATCCGAAGTTCAGGTTAGATTTTAAATGTGAAACCCTGAATGTATATTTGCTTCACATGCTAAGACCATACCTAAAGGAAATGCTTTGATGTTGGCAGATGAGCTTATCCCAATATAGCTATTTTGTGCATAAAATTCTCCTATTTATGTATATGCACACATAGTAATTTATTTAATCTTTGCTATAGAGTGCTGGACAACATTTTCTCTTGTTCTCACATACACAGTGCAAGATGGAATTGTCCTTGGGTCCATATCCCCACCCATATGTTGAAAAGGGCGGGCACATAGTTTAACAAACCATGCACTTCAGCGACAGGGACTGCCACTTTTGTGGTTGAAGTGTTTAATTTGCTTGGGCCTCCACAAAAGCCAACATTTTTGGTTGTTGAACTGGAGAATAAGATAGGGATGTTAACAAATGAATCATGGGCATTTGGGTAACAGTGGTCACTGGTCATCTTCCTTAATGGTGAAAAATTACAATGTTATCATCAGCCTCATCATCATCCTCATCACAGATGTCAACATCAATTACATTTGAAAAAAGAAGATACACCAAGTAGGTAACTGTTAGGCAGCAGGTGTGACACTTTGGAGAGGGTCGGCAGCAATACTTTGGCCAAAATTGATGAAAATTTGGACAGTTGTGAAGAGATCATTAGAAAATATACTGTAAATAACTGTTAATTCTAAAAATAATAATAAGGAAGCAGAAACAGCTCTAAATCACATCATTTTACCTATTCTTTACAATTTTTAATTACATCTAGATCCAAAACCAAAACCTTTTATGATTTTAGGACAAAACATGTAACAAAACCAAAACATGAAGAACCAAAACCCCATCCAAAACCGGGGGTCATCAGACATCTCTATTATCAATAATAAGTATGAGTATCTACAGTATAGTGCAGTATTAAAATGAGGAATTTAGTGGGGTCACCTGTAAGGGCTTTGTGTACTTAGTAATATAAAGTTTTGGAATGGGTATCCATATAAATAGCACAAGTGAAAGTGCAGAAAGGAAAGAGTATAAGAAATAGACAAGCTATATATACACTCATATTTCATATACATAATTTTTCACTGACCATTATATAAAACTTGTTCTAAAGAAATAAAATAAAAAAAACCTCAAACACTCCTCTTCAATAAAATATGTCATTAAAATAAACACATTAAAACCTACATATTTTTCTGTCTGTGCATAGCCAGTAAATGCCCTTGATCATCCTCTTAATCATCATGGTTTGAAAAAAAAAACAAAGTCCTTGTCCCTACATAATTTATCATGGTTAAATAAAATGTGTTTTGCTTAAAAAATGTAACCCAAGTCCAATATACAGAGTGAAATAAGTAATATGTATCCTTTGCAGAATATAAGTACCTTTTAGTTTGTGTGCCAGATTTCCTAAATGTGTTCAACTGTAGACAGATATGTTGAGCACGAAAAATAAATAAGTACTTCCATTTTACACAGCTCACAAGAGTCTTCTCTGAACATTTGGATGGCAGGTACTGTATACTGTAATGCAGAGGGAACTAGATTTGTTGTTGCAAATACAGTACGTCTAAATACTTCTTGGCAAATATAAATATTTTAATACTGTGTACAGTTAATACTGAAATGTTATATTGTTTTATGACCATAAAGAACTGCATTGGTCTTCACATAATGAATTCAATATATCAGCTGTTATGTCAATGTGTTCACACAATATGATCTAGTATATATGTGTACTGTATTTTCTCATTGCAAGGGCCAAATATTTATGCTTATTCAAAATTGTATATTCATTCACATAGAAATTTCACTTCACTACACATACCACTAAGAGGAGCTGTGGTGTTACTTTTATTCATTTGTTCAGAAGTTATCCTCATTAAGGTTAAAAAATACCTTTTGTGTCCTTTCGCTTTTTAAGGAAAGAAAAAATGAAAAACTTCTGCAGCAATATTTGATTTTTGATGTCAGAAAAGCAGATAATGATATTAACCAGATATTAACTAAAAAAAATTGGAGTTATAAATCTTAGGGTTATGTGTAATATTATACACTTAATAAGCAACTTGATTGATTGGGTTTCACCCCAGTATATTTTCAATAGCTATAAGTGGTAAAGCTTTATCAAGGATTTCTCTGTGAAACGTTTTAACTTTTTGTGTTTGTTTATATGGTTTTACATAGATCAAGGGGTATATTTACTAAACTGCAGGTTTGAAAAAGTTGAGATGTTGCCTATAGCAACTAATCAGATTATAGTTATCATTTATTTAGTACATTCTACAAAATGACAGACAGAATCTGATTGGTTGCTTTAGGCAACATCTCCAATTTTTCAAACCGACAGTTTAGTTAATATACCCCCAAGAGTCAATCCAGTCTACAGCCCCAGGTACACAGAATTTCATGTAGAACGATAATCACCCTGAAAATCCCCCATAATGGTTATTTATTGCTATAGAAGGGTGATCGGAGAAGGGTAACATCATGAAAAATGTAAAAACATTATTATATTTTATGTTTAATACTGTTTTATTAGTGGAAAATATAATCAATAATAATGCCATTATGGCAATTTTTAACTGAGGAGATCTTCAGAAGGCGAAGTGTTTGATGCTCAGTGTAGTGTGTTTTTATTGTGTACATATTGTATGAGGGATAGGTCCCCAGATTTGTTTCTGCTGAATTTATGTAGCGAAATCTCAACAATTGCTGCTTTTGATCTGCTTTTATAAAACATCACTATGAATTAAAGGCAACTAATGTCAGACACATTGATACAAAGCACAAGATCCATATCACATAGCAGGATTACAGAAGAAGTAATCAAAGACATTTTAGCTGATGATAAAGCTCTAAAAAGAAACACATAAAAATAGTGTGTATATATACGCTAAGTCCGATGCATCTCAAGATGCATCCAGCTAAGCAACAGTAGATTGTGTGCCAGGTTTACATCACACATACATCAGATACATGCATACCCAACAGGTCATAAATATAAGAAAACATTTGTTTTAATAATGTTAATGTTATTAGGTTTGAGTTAAATAAAAAAAACCTCTAAAATACAGCAGGTATAATCTTAACTCTTGTGTACAAATGAAGGTAGCAAAAAAATCATTGTAAAATACGCTCACAAAATCATATATTATAGGCATATTATAGGCATGAACAATGACGAAAATGCTCTCTGCTTTAGAGGGCAATCTGCAATTAGCCAATCAGAAGCAGCTAGCTAGTGCTAGTAAAAGTCATCATTACAAGTAAGTAATGTACCAGCCCTCAGGTACCCGCAAGTGATAAAACTATTGACAGGTATATGTTTGCCTCCTTGTGGGCCGGCCTCAGTCGTACTAGCACGAACATGTACTTGGACTGCAGCTGGCCACCCCATTCCTCCCCAGTTCTGGCTCTTCAAGTACAAGAAGGCACAAGTGTCAGATGCAACTAAATCTTCATACAGACTTAGGTATATATTTTTTTTATGTGAGCATACAAAGTAAAAATGTATTTATTTTATGCTACAAAAATAGGCATGTCCAATTCAGTATGACCACCCTCCATAGTGTAAAAAAACAACTCTAATACAGTATACACTCATTTTAAATCCAAAAATTTCATGTATAGAAGTCCTACCCACACTTTGGTTCCCTAGTTGACTTTGTATCTTTTTATTATTATTATTTGGGCCCAATGTAAAAAAAAATGTCAATGTTGCCATTCTTCTTTGTGGTATACTGAGGATGATATCCTGGTTGGAGATGTTGAAACTGTTTCAAAGTGGTTCTTGAGTCACATAAATTCTCAAATTTTACATATACTAAAAAATGTACACTAAATTTGGGAAAGGTGAACATTATCAAGTTTTCTCAAGGTCAAATCGATTCCCCGAGATCCGAATTCATCCGAATTTAGCCTATCCAAGTACCGAGCCAAGCACACTGGTACTCTCCCGCCCATTCGGATTCGAAATCGAGGCAAAACCTCAACGTGACATATTCGTATTTCTGAGCTTGGTTCTCGCGAGATTTTAAAAGCATAAATACCAGCCTTCACAGCAATCCATCGCCATTTGACAGAGGGAGAAAGCAGGGTTAGGTCACAATGGCTATATCAGCGCAGGGACAGAACAGTAATTGGACACATTATTGTTTGTATGCAATACCATTGTAATCTTAATACCAGTTGTTACAGCAGTAAGAGGAGGATAGAGGAGGGATTTTGTGCAGTTTCTGGCACTCCAAGTGCTTTTGGGGTTTTCCCCATTATTTTGCTTTAATTTTTCTGGCTGTCAAAAGTCCAATTGGTCAGCAGTTTAAAATAATAATATTTAGCACTCCAAGTGCTTTTGTGGTGTCCCCCATTCTATTGCATTAATATTTATGGCTGTCAAAAGTCCTGTTTGCCAGCAGTCTAAAAAAATAATATTTAGCACTCCAAGCGCTTTTGGGGTATCCCCCATTCTTTTGCATTAATTTTTCTGGCTGTCAAAAGTCATATTTGTCAGCAGTATCTAAAACAATTTGTAGCACTACAAGTGCTTTGGGCTCATAATGGATTCAAAGCAGTCCACATTTGAGCAGAATCAGCAACCAGGTTCTGTCACCAGTCCTGATGGTAGTGTTCCCAGTACGTCATCTGGGAAAGGCGATGTCAAACTACGCAGTGTTTTGAAATCAGTCAAAAAAACACACACCAAAATTTTTTTTACTGTGTTTAAGCGAAAAAGAAGTGTAACTGAGGAAAAGTTCAGTGCCGATAAAAAAAACAAAATTGCCAACATGCCATTCTACACACGCAGTGGCAAAGAGAGAATGATGCCTTCACCTTTGTCTATTAGTGGCAGATCAAAAAATGTTACTGAGCCTACAAGTGGTGCACAACTACTTTTACGAGTCAAAGCCGAGCTGCAAGATAACAGTAAGGCAGTAGAGGATAATGTTTGCTCTGAATCACAAATGACACCAATCCCTGTGGAGAGTCCATCCAACAGTGGGAAGTCTAATCGTGAGCATTCTGTTAGTGTACCCATAAAGAGGGACCCTTTCAGCAGTTCTGCTGATGTGTGCCTGAACAGCCCGAGTATAGCCGGTGATACACAAATTGAGGATGCCACTTTGGAAATAGAAGAGGATGAGGGGGAGATTTGTGTAGGCGACGAGGGTGCTAATGAGGATGTTAATGAGGATGAGGTTGTTTGTGTAAGTCCTGCACCAGTGGCAACAGTTCTGGCACGTGACAAGAAAAAGGCCATTGTCATGCCAGGCCATAAAACAAAAAAATCCACTTCTGATGTGTGGAATTATTTCTACTCCAATCCAGACGACAACTGTATAGCCATTTGTAGTGTATGTCAAGCCACAGTCAGTCGAGGGAGGGACCTTAACCATCTTGGAACCTCGTCTATGTTACGCCATTTGACGAGAGTTCATGGCAAAGTGTTGGGAAAAGCTGAAAGTTCTTCCAAAAAAATTACAAGTACTCCATCATCAGCTAGGACCCTCCGCTCACTGACATCCCGATGGCTACAAAATACACCCACCACACTATCCTCATCAATATCCTCAGTAGCGCTCGGAGTTAGCCCTGCATCCCACTTATTAAGGGTGGATGACTCCTGCACTATTATTGATTCCTCTGAAGAAAGCGTTCGTCCCACTGCTGCTGCTGTTGCTGCTGCTGGGGGTGAATCGTCAGCCCAGAGGAAGGCCACGAAAAAGAGCAGTCCTACATTTCAACAATTGACTGTGAAACAATCATTTGCTAGGGGAAGCAAATATGACAGCAGTCACCCAGTCGCCAAGCGAATCACAGACGCCATGGCTGCCATATTAGTGTTAGATCTGCATCCAATATCCACAATAAACGCAGCTGGTTTTTCACAGTTAATTGAGGTTTTGTGTCCGCGTTACAGAATTCCATCGCGACACCATTTTTCCCGTAAAGCTATTCCACAACTCTACCAAAAAGTGTGTACAAATGTAGAGATTGCGCTGAAAAATGCCATTCTGCCCATTGTCCACTTAACCACAGATATGTGGACAAGTGGAAGTGGTCAAACCAAAGACTATATGACTGTGACAGCCCACTGGGTTGGTCATTCATCTTCACCAGCAGGAACAGCAGCAGCATGTACACCACTACGTAACATTTGTCACAGGCAGGCCACTCTTTGTATCACCGGCTTCACTAACAGGCATACAGTTGACAATTTGTTATGCAAACTAAGAGATGTGATTTATACTTGGCTTATACCACTTGGACTCTCCCCAGGATATGTCATTTCTGATAACGCCAACAATATAGTGCGAGCATTACAGCTGGGTGATTTCTAGCACATACCCTGTTTTGCTCACACCATCAACTTGGTGGTGCAGAGCTTCCTAAGAAATAACCGTGAGGTGCAGGAGACGCTTTTGGTGTCCCGTAAGATTTCAGGCCATTTCAGGGATTCTGCCACAGCATATAGGATATTGCAGCAGCTCCAAGAGCAGTTTTACTTGCCCTGCCACCAACTTAAGCAAGAGGTGGTAACTAGGTGGAATTCCACCCTGTACATACTGCAGAGGATGGAGGAACAGCGCAAAGCCATCCAAGCGTATTGCACAAGCCATGACATTGAGAAAGGATGGGCCATGTATTTCACTCTTGCACAGTGGGGAATCCTTTCAGTGCTGTGCAAGATGCTGAAACCATTTGAAGTTGTGTCGTGTGAAGTGAGTGCAGATTGTGCTAGTTTGAGCCAAGTCATTCCTTTAATTAGACTATTGGAAAAGCAGCTTGAGAAACTGAAGGAGATGAAAGCAAGCAATTCCGCAAAGTATGTTGGCCTTGTCGATCAAGTACTTAATTCGCTTCACAATGATCCTCGAGTTATTAAGATCTTGAACTCAGATCAGTACGCTTTGGCCACAGTGCTTGATCCAAGGTTTAAGACCTACATTGAGTCTTTGCTTATAAAATGAACGAGATGCGAACTTTTGCAAGGAGCTATTGCTTAGCAAGTTGTCCGCTGAACTGGGCCTTGGCTTGCCGACGTGTCCTCCTTCAGTTTTTCAAGCAGCTGCTGCTCGTAAAAAAAAATTGAATTTTCAAAATAGAAGCAGGGAAGACGCAGAGGGCAGACCTGAACAGTTTAACATCTGGGCTGGTTTGAAGGATTTTTCTAAAAAATGTGTGACGTTGCCCATAACTCCATCCAATATGAGTATGTACATGCAAAGGATGGTGGAGGATTATTTTCAAGAGGTAATTGATATGGAAATGTCAGACAGTCCCTTTCCTTACTGGTAAGAAAAGCAGGCAATTTGGAAACCCATGTACAAACTTGCTTTGCAATACTTAAGCTGCCCACCCTCCAGTGTGTACTCTGAACGAGTGTTCAGCACAGCAGGGAACTTAGTCAGTGATCGCCGTAGAAGGTTACTTCCCAAAAATGTTGAGAAAATGATGTTTATAAAAATGAACTACATCTTCCACGAGGAAGGCCTTCACCATCAAAGACATCCAAGCACTGACTGTTCTCTAATGGCGGGTTCAAGCGGCGATGAATTGATAGTCTGTGATAATGACGTACACACTGATGAGGTTGAGGATGAAGCTCCAGATGATGATGATAACATCTTTTTAAAACTTTCTATGTAAGTGTAGGGTGCAATCTACCCCCAAAGGGACTTGGGGCATTTCCATATCACGTACCGTCTTGAAAGGCTGCTGTTTGGGCAATTTCTCCTCAAGGGTAGGGTGTCATAGACAGAGTGACCCCAAACTGTCTTTGTCCATTTCTCTTAATATTGTACAGTCTATAATGGCTGAATTTTTTTGTATTTTATACAAGTGGAGGGGGGCCTAGAGAGACAGAAACCAAACTGCCTTTGTCCATTTCTATTAATATTGTACAGTCTATAACGGCTGAATTTTTTTGTATTTTCTACAACTGGAGGGGGGCCTAGAGAGACAGAAACCAAACTGTCTTTGTCCATTTCTTTACATATTTAAGTATAAGTGTAGGGTGCAATATACATCCAAAGACGATGGCTGCATTGCCAATATTCATAGATGCAGAGGAAGACAATCTGGTTTGTGTGTAGAATTAATGAAGGCCTACCAGGAATTAAACTGTTTTTTGGATAATTTATTAGCTTTACAATTGCATTACTTATCCAAGAAACAGGTGGAGCACTAAGTTTGGTTATTTTAGGCCCAAAAACATTGATTTTTAAACAAAATTGCAAAACAAAACCAAACAAAACCAAAACCAAAACACGCAATGACGGTTTGGCAAAACCAAAACACAATGGTAATCCAGATCCAAAACCAAAACCAAAACACGGAGGTCAGTGAGCATCTCTAATTTTAACATCTTTTAACTTTGAGATGTGAACACAAACTTAAGAGTTAGGACTTCAGATTCGAGAAACACTGGGAAACTGTTTACCTATTTTTATCCTAGATTTCTTTTATATGTGTTCTACAACTACAGGGAAAGTTAGTATGGTATTAGAAAACTGTCTTTCTGTTTTATGCAGCTCAAGTAAAAGCTGATTTACAGGGTCTCTGAAGTAAATAGAGGGGAGTTTGTTGAACTGTGTCAGTTTGAGCATCTCTATTTCTGGATGGCTGATAAAGAAAGTTACACACATCCAGATTTTTACAAGTAAGACATGTTCCTGCAGACTACTGTAAAAGTACTAATACAGCACTGTGGCAGCTCACAGCAGACCTGTGCCAGGTTTCTCAGCCCAATGGCAGAGCCAAGTACTTGACCAGCTAGATACATACCTACATTAATCTAACAATATATATAAGTTATAACCTTTGATTTGGAGATTTAATAAAAGTTGACCTAAACCACAAATTAAAATGCAATATTTTATCAGGCGTAACCGAATTCACTTACTTTCTGTCAAATGTCTATGTTGGTCCATTGATGAGCAGAAAAGAAAATGTTTCCTGTCATTTCTATGTCCTGTGAGTTTTATATTAAGTGGGGTGGAAAGGGGAAATAATTTGGATAAGTGGTGAGGGATAATTTATTCAGTGCATTGATTTAGCTAACGTTCATATGTTCATTTTCTTTGGCTTAAAAAACTAATAAAACATCTATTTATTTTTTCAAATTGTGTTGTATTTGTTAATGTAATTTATTGTAAACTGACTTACACATTTAAAATTAAATTAAACATCTTATTGTGCCTATTTAAATTACTTTGGAAAAAGTTACCCATTCTTTGAACAGTAAATACATTTTTGAATGTTTTTGGCATAATGATAGGTGACAGAGGAGTAAGGCTTAACAATTTGTTTTATGATGAGTATAGGCTGAGTTATGGATATAGTACTGTAAACTACAGAAGCAAAGGGGCAGATGAGAATAATATGGTGAAGATTTGTGAACATCATGTAGTGTCATTATTGTGTGGGATGAAGGGGCAGGTGATGAGCTAGAGAAAATAAGTTTGACATCAAGCAGGGAATAAATTTAGCATCTGTGGTAAGGGCCATGAAGTATTGGGCACAGATTCCTCAGATAGATGGGACAGTCAATGAATGAAAGAACTTGGTGAGATAATTCATCTGACTGCAGGTGAAAATTAGTATAGGGAAAGGATGATAGAAAGGATAATAGTGGAAAAAGGGCAGAAGTACACATGTCTGGTGGTATTGTGTGATTCAACTACTAGGTGTTGAATGATTAATTTACAGTGGACAGACAAAGAAGACAGAGAAGCATAGATGTATGAATGGAAATGGACATCTATGAGGAAAGAAACATAAGACATATTTAGTGTAAAGCTAGACATAGGGCTAGATTTACTATCAGGCGTGTTTGTAAACCCGCCGACTTTTGGCGGGTTTGGCGGCGGTTTAGCCATCGCCGGATTTACTAAGGCTAAACCCGCCGTCCAAACGGCCAAAAATGATGTTTCCAAACCCGCCTCTGTATAAAGCGCCATGACGGTTTCAACAATGTTCTACATACAAACAGCCGGATTTACTATTAGGGGGTTTATAAAGCCGCCGGAAAACCGCCATTCAATAGACCAAAATGAAAGCGCTGCTTGTGAGCAGCGAGATTGTTCAGTGTGCTGTTTGAACTATTTAGCCATTTCTAACATAAGAGAAAGAGCTATTTTGTGCAAAGTTTCCTCCTTTAGAATTGTATATGGGAAATGGGCAAACTGGCATGTAATTTGAGGTTTTTTGTTTTTTTTTCCCATCCTGTATTATTGAATCCTATTTACTGATGTAAAGGTTTACCGGCCACTCCACATGCATTTAAAGTGCGTATGAATCTGGAATCTTTGCCTGATGTGGACGTAGTACCAATGTTTGTACTCATGTAAACCAGGTTCCTAGATATATTTGGTGGGGTGCTTATGTATGCACCTGTTAAGGTGTCTGATATTATCCTGGCTTGCTGTCTGATACATAATCTAGCTTTACATCAACTTACCCCACCGATTATTGCAGTACACAGTGAACAAGTAGGGGCCCGTGTCCCATTTGGTGATGTGCAGAGCACACAGGGGGAGGCAGATTTGAGACCGTCTCATTACAAACTACTTTAAATGTAAGTGCATACAATAAAAAACATATATTGGTTTTTGATTTTATGTCAGTGCAATGGTTTTATTAATGGAATATTTTAATAAAATTGGACCCTTTAAACAGAGGATAGTGTGTACTGTGAATGTTGTAATTGTTAAAATCCCTGTAAAGTGACAGTTAGAGGTCAATGTGTACGTGAAATTAGTGCATCGTTTTAAAGAAAACAGTATACTCTTGTTTAATGGGAAGAAAAGAAAGAATGATATGAATGAAATATAACAGCATTTATTGCATTACAACATAATAAAAGAAAAAGTATAACGCTTACACAACACATTCCCCAAGAATACATTTTTAGCCCTAGCGCCGTCTTTTCGCTGGCATATCACTGTGCTTAGCCCCACTCTCTACCCTCCCTCGCCCACCCCTGGTGCGAGCACCTCTCCTTGGAGGAGTGCTATGTGTGGATCTGCTCGGCGTACTAGCAGTACTTGTGGAGGCCGATGAAAAAGGGGCCGGCAAGCGGGCAATCTGTTCCTGCTGGAGTTGGCCTGCCAGCCGGATAACATTGGCATTCCCCTCACGAACGGAGGAATGCATGGCGTCCACAGACCCAGACATTTGGGCCAGCTGCACATTCGTCTGCTCCAAAGCGCTTGCCAGCCGGTTTATTGCAGCAGGGATTTGGCTAGTGGAGCTGTGTATTCGCCTCAACTGGGCCGCAATTTGTGCCATGTGGCCAGTTTGCCTGTCCATGAACAATGTCTGTTGCTGCTGGAATGCGCCAATAGACAGCGCCATTTCTCTGGCTGGGTCCATAGTTTCAGGTGCAGGTTGGTGGTGTGATGGTTCAGCAGGGCCAGGTGAAACTTCCTGGAGGCCAGACACAGGGGTATCCACTGTTACCAGGGTGATGGTCGTTAGATCCTCTGGCTCAGGGGACATTTCCAGGGACTCCGCCTGAGGTGGCTGGTATGAAGAGGGCCCTGTGTATGAAAAATGACGGTAAGTATATAGTATATAATATGTTTGTATATTGCATTCTGAACACTGGTTAGGAAAGAATATTCTTTAGCAACTACAGATTCTTTCACAATGTTTGCATTCCTGATTTCTAGTCCTATGCTACCTGCTTACGGATGCACTTATTATCCTTTTAATACCCATTATCATTTGGACTGTGTAGTACATGCTGGGTTATTTTGACTAAACTGCATGCTATAAAAAGTGGAGATGTTGCCTATAGCAACCAATCAGATTTTAGCTGTCATTTTGTTGAATGCAATAAATAAAGTAAAGGTATATTCTGATGGGTTTCTATAGGCAACATATCAGTTTAGTAAAATGTAGCCCTAACTTCTCATTGCAAACAATAAAAAGGGAAAAAAAACAACATTGACCGCAACATTTGCACAGAAAATCAAGTAACTCCATTATTTCTCTCCTAAACAGAAATCACGCACCTGCTTGCTTGTCTGTGCCCGAATCTCTCACTGAAGGTGGAGGTGTAGGTCTGGCACTGGGACTGAACTGCGGTCCTGGCGATTCTGGATGTATTAGAAAAAGCATACAATGTATTTCCAGAAAAAACTATTTCCAAATATACTGTTTATTGCACAAATGTGTTTGCAATTTTTTTTTTTTTTTTCTATGAGAAAAAAAAACCTTTACAAACTATTAGAGGCAAAAATACACTTTGAAAAACAAAAACAAAACAAAAAATTAAGAAAAAACGTTTGCAAAGAGAAAAGCAGTTTTGCAAAGAGAAAAGCAGTTTTGCAAAGAGAAAAGCAGTTTTGCAAAGAGAAAAGCAGTTTTAAAAAGAGAAAAGCAGTTTTGCAAAGAGAAAAGCAGTTTTAAAAAGAGAAAAGCAGTTTTAAAAAGAGAAAAGCAGTTTTAAAAAGAGAAAAAAAAATATAAATACTGTTAGAGTAAAATATGCAAATAACTCACCAACTACTTGTCCAAAAGAGGGCGAATCCGTGTCTTGGACGTTTATCCCCTCGACAATCTCTGCCGGCATTATCTGTCGCAGCTCCTCCTCGTACGTTGTGTACTCAATACGAAGAGGGGGGCCACCACCCGTGCGCCTCTTTGCCCTCTTTTCCTGGGCCATCTTCTCTTTCAGCCTCCTTTTTATATCCGAAAACCGCTTGCGGCAGTGCGCCACTGTCCTCTTTAGTGGGCCCACTGCGTTCACGGCATCACAGACACGCCCCCACAATTGGTGACGCCGCCTTAGAGGAGTCCGGGCTGTCAGGTTGCCTAGTATGACCTCATAACAGGGAACGATATTGTGCACCAACACACAATTCTCATCATGTGAGAAGCGCACATTCCTCCCTGTCTTGGTCTTCCTGCCCTGACCTGTCTCCTCAACCTCTCCCTCTCCCTCCTCTGACCCCTCAACCTCCATCTCCCTCTCCTCAGCCTGTTCTCCCCTCCTATCTCTGGACATAATGACAAATAAATGCCAAACACAGAAAACACAGAAAAACTTACAAACACAAAGGACAAACTACACTAAATACAGACACACTCTCCACACAGGCACACACAAGTAACACAGACAAAGGACAAGTCAAATACAAAAAATACAAGACAGAAAATAAAAGAGAAAATAAATGTACAAAACAGAAAAATACCACAGGACTACTCACACTTCAATCAGATATCGCTCCACCAATCCACCAAACTCCAACTCTCACCAACTCTCACAAAGCACAAACCAACTAACTACTCTCTCAAAACTCCTCAAAACCCTATCAGAGAAAAAAGTGTCAGGCCAGTGGTTTATATAGGGCTTGTGATGTCAAATCTCCTGAGTTTGAAAATAGCCAATAGTAACAGGCCAGGATACAGGTGTAATTTTCAAAAAAACCGCCTTTACACAAAAGCGCCGTCATTTAAAGCAAAAGCGCCATGTTCTATTCAAAGCCGCCGGCGGCTTTGAGCATTACATCCCGCCGTGACATCGCCGACGGCTTCAAATTGAAGCTGATAAGCGCCCATTAGTAAATCCGGCTGTTTGCAATGCAAACCCGCTGGAAAACCGCCGCGATGCATGGCGGCTTCAAGCCTGATAGTAAATCTAGCCCATAATGTCTAAGGGAGACATTACTATGGATGGAGGAGGAGAAAGTAAGCAAAGGAAAAAAATGAGGGCAGCCAAAGCAAGACTTTAAATTTTCACTGTAACAGCAGAGGAGAAGTTGAAGAAAAGTAGGCAAGAGCAGTTGGTAGTAGGTATTTAGAATTATAGGTGGCTCAAGAAGGGGTCAAATGAAGAGTGGGGGAGACAGACATTAACTTTAGGAGGAAGTAGTGAGTGCAGTAATTGGAAGAAGCACAGTTGGGAACGGGCTACGGGGTGTTTGTTGCAGGCAGCATGAGAAACAGGGGCCAAAGAAAGGAAGAGATAAAAAAGGATAAATGAGTCAAAAGGAGCAGATAGTGGTTATGTGTGTTTGAAGCGGACTATTGCATCCACGGAGTAGATCATAATTGTCAAACAAATTGGGCAGGCCAAAACACATAGGATCCATGATCGAGGAGAAGGAATAAAGTGACAATTGGTTGTAGCAGAGTAGTCATAGGCCAGATATGAATAGAGGGTTGGAGCATTACAGAAGGTTAGGAGAGGTCTGAAGCAGTGAATGACCATAATGAAATGTACTGTGCTTGCTTTTATAGGTGTGTATTTATGTTGGTTATGAACTGTAATTTTGAAGCATATTTGGAGGTGTTTTTCTATTTGGAATATTGAACTTTGCATGTTCCAATAGCATTATTATATCCTTACGCTGGAAACCTTTTCATAGCTTGTACTGGCATCATAGTGCATACATTATCCCTAAGAGAAACAATATTTTACACTTATTTATTTTTCATTGTATGGAATTCATCATCTCTCAATTAACGGCACTGACAATGCCGACAGAGTTTAGAACTACTAAATAACCACGAAAACAATAATAGGGGGATGATCAGGTGGTCAGGATCAACTGACCATCGACATAAAGCTCGAGCAGCGCATCCTGTTGCCTTGCAACGGGACACGATCATTCCCGCGCATGCGTGCACAGCGAAGCCCCAAAAACCGTAAATGTGTCCCATTCGGCGAGGAGAGGCGACCGTCCCCTGTACCAAGGGAGAGTGCGGGGACGGCGTCTGACAGAAATGACGTGATTTCTTTATGTAGATATGGATGACAGTTGCATTTTGTACATCATTAAACCCGCCGGACATAATAAGTGCATGCTATATGGTAAGTAGGGATGAGCGCACTCGGATTTCTGAAATCCGAGCCCACCCGAACGTTGCGGATCCGAGTCGGATCCGAGACAGATCCGGGTATTGGCGCCAAATTCAAAAGTGAAACTGAGGCTCTGACTCATAATCCCGTTGTCGGATCTCGCGATACTCGGATCCTATAAATTCCCCGCTAGTCGCCGCCATCTTCACTCGGGCATTGATCAGGGTAGAGGGAGGGTGTGTTAGGTGGTCCTCTGTGCTGTTTAGTTCTGTGCTGTTTAGTTCTGTGCTGTTTAGTTCTGTGCTGTTTAGTTCTGTGCTGTGCTGTGCTGTGCTGTGCTGTGCTGTGCTGTGTTCTGCAGTATCAGTCCAGTGGTGCTGTGTGCTGTGCTCTGTCCTTCTGAGGTCAGTGGTGCTGCTGGGTCCTGTGCTGTGTCCTGTTCAGTCCAGTGGTGCTGTGTCCTGTGCTCTGTGCTTCTAAGGGCATAGTTATTTCCCCAATATTCCCCTGTGTTTAAAAAAATAAAAAAAAGTTTTTTTAAAAAATACCAAAAACTACTTTAATATTTTTTAATTACCACAAAATTTGCACAACCAATCCTGCAGTATAAGCCCATTGGTACTGCAATATTACCAAGTTCACACATTCAGCAGTAAAAGTCCAGTGGTACTGCAATATTACAAAGTTTACACATTCTGCAGTATCAGTCCAGTGGTGCTGTGTCCTGTGCTCTGTCCTGCTGAGTTCCGTAGTGCTGCTGGGTCCTGTGCCGTGTCCTGTTCAGTCCAGTGGTGCTGTGTCCTGTGCTCTGTGCTTCTAAGGGCATAGTTATTTCCCCATTATTCCCAAGTTTTTAAAAAATAAAAAAAAAGTAAAAAAAAATAAAAAATTTAAAAAAAAAAAAAAAATATAATAATTATAACCAAATTTGCAAAACCAATCCAGCATTATAAGTCCATTGGTACTGCAATATTACCAAGTTCACACATTCTGCAGTATCAGTCCAGTGGTGCTGTGTCCTGTGCTCTGTCCTGCTGAGTTCCGTAGTGCTGCTGGGTCCTGTGCCGTGTCCTGTTCAGTCCAGTGGTGCTGTGTCCTGTGCTCTGTGCTTCTAAGGGCATAGTTATTTCCCCACTATTCGCAAGTTTTTTAAAAATAAAAAAAAAGTAAAAAAAAAAAAAAAATTAAAAAAAAAAAAAATATATAATAATTATAACCAAATTTGCAAAACCAATCCAGCATTATAATTTATAAGTCCATTGGTACTGCAATATTACCAAGTTCACACATTCTGCAGTATCAGTCCAGTGGTGCTGTGTCCTGTGCTCTGTCCTGCTGAGTTCCGTAGTGCTGCTGGGTCCTGTGCCGTGTCCTGTTCAGTCCAGTGGTGCTGTGTCCTGTGCTCTGTGCTTCTAAGGGCATAGTTATTTCCCCACTATTCCCAAGTTTTTTAAAAATAAAAAAAAAGTAAAAAAAAATAAAAAATGTAAAAAAAAAAAATATATAATAATTATAACCAAATTTGCAAAACCAATCCAGCAGTATAAGTCCATTGGTACTGCAATATTACCAAGTTCACACATTCTGCAGTATCTTGTGCTACATATAATGGAGACCAAAAATTTGGAGGATAAAGTAGGGAAAGATCAAGACCCACTTCCTCCTAATGCTGAAGCTGCTGCCACTAGTCATGACATAGATGATGAAATGCCATCAACGTCGTCTTCCAAGCCCGATGCCCAATCTCGTAGTACCGGGCATGTAAAATCCAAAAAGCCCAAGTTAAGAAAAAGTAGCAAAAAGAGAAACTTAAAATCATCTGAGGAGAAACGTAAAGTTGCCAATATGCCATTTACGACACGGAGTGGCAAGGAACGGCTTAGGCCCTGGCCCGTGTTCATGACTAGTGGTTCAGCTTCACCCACGGATCTTAGCCCTCCTCCTCCTCCCCCCCCCTACAAAGAATTGAAGAGAGTTATGCTGTCAGCAACAAAACAGCAAACAACTCTGCCTTCTAAAGAGAAATTATCACAAATCCCCAAGGCGAGTCCAAGGGTGTTGGTGGTTGTCAAGCCTGACCTTCCCATCACTGTACGGGAAGAGGTGGCTCGGGAGGAGGCTATTGATGATGTAGCTGGCGCTGTGGAGGAACTTGATGATGAGGATGGTGATGTGGTTATTGTAAATGAGGCACCAGGGGGGGAAACAGCTGATGTCCATGGGATGAAAAAGCCCATCGTCATGCCTGGTCAGAAGACCAAAAAATGCACCTCTTCGGTCTGGAGTTATTTTTATCCAAATCCAGACAACCAATGTATGGCAATATGTAGCTTATGTAAAGCTCAAATAAGCAGGGGTAAGGATCTTGCCCACCTAGGAACATCCTCCCTTATACGTCACCTGAATAACCTTCATAGTTCAGTGGTTAGTTCAGGAACTGGGGCTAGGACCCTCATCGGTACAGGGACACCTAAATCCCGTGGTCCAGTTGGATACACACCAGCAACACCCTCCTCGTCAACTTCCTCCACAATCTCCATCAGATTCAGTCCTGCAGCCCAAGTCAGCAGCCAGACTGAGTCCTCCTCAATACGGGATTCATCCGAGGAATCCTGCAGCGGTACGCCTACTACTGCCACTGCTGCTGTTGCTGCTGTTAGTCGGTCATCTTCCCAGAGGGGAAGTCGTAAGACCGCTAAGTCTTTCACAAAACAATTGACCGTCCAACAGTCGTTTGCCATGACCACCAAATACGATAGTAGTCACCCTATTGCAAAGCGTATAACTGCGGCTGTAACTGCAATGTTGGTGTTAGACGTGCGCCCGGTGTCCGCCATCAGTGGAGTGGGATTTAGAGGGTTGATGGAGGTATTGTGTCCCCGGTACCAAATCCCCTCGAGATTCCACTTCACTAGGCAGGCGATACCAAAAATGTACAGAGAAGTACGATCAAGTGTCCTCAGTGCTCTTAAAAATGCGGTTGTACCCACTGTCCACTTAACCACGGACATGTGGACAAGTGGTTCTGGGCAAACGAAGGACTATATGACTGTGACAGCCCACTGGGTAGATGCATCCCCTTCCGCAGCAACAGCAACAGCTGCATCAGTAGCAGCATCTACAAAATGGCTGCTCATGCAAAGGCAGGCAACATTGTGCATTACAGGCTTTAATAAGAGGCACAACGCTGACAACATATTAGAGAAAATGAGGGAAATTATCTCCCAGTGGCTTACCCCACTTAGACTCTCATGGGGATTTGTGGTGTCAGACAATGCCAGTAACATTGTGCGGGCATTAAATATGGGCAATTTCCAGCACGTCCCATGTTTTGCCCACACCATTAATTTGGTGGTGCAGCATTACCTCAAGAGTGACAGGGGTGTGCAGGAGATGCTTGCGGTGGCGCGCAAAATTGCTGGACACTTTCGGCATTCAGCCAGTGCCTACCACAGACTAGAGGCACATCAAAAAAGCATGAACCTGCCCTGCCATCACCTCAAACAAGAGGTTGTGACGCGCTGGAACTCCACCCTCTATATGCTGCAGAGGATGGAGGAGCAGCAAAAGGCCATTCAGGCCTACACAGCCACCTACGACATAGGCAAAGGAGTGGGGATGCGCCTCAGTCAAGCGCAGTGGAGACTGATTTCCGTGTTGTGCAAGGTTCTGCAGCCATTTGAACTTGCCACACGAGAAGTCAGTTCCGACACTGCCAGCTTGAGTCAGGTCATTCCCCTGATCAGGCTGTTGCAGAAGCAGCTGGAGAAAGTGAGGGAGGAGCTGGTAAGCCATTGCGATTACACCAAGCATGTAGCTCTTGTGGATGTAGCCCTTCGTACGCTTTGCCAGGATCCGAGGGTGGTCACTCTTTTAAAGTCAGAGGAATACATTCTGGCCACCGTGCTCGATCCTCGGTTTAAAGCGTATGTTGTGTCTCTGTTTCCGGCGGACACAAGTCTACAGCGGTGCAAAGACCTGCTGGTCAGGAGATTGTCCTCTGAAGAGGACCGTGACATGCCAACAGCTCCACCCTCATTTTCTTCCACATCTATGGCTGCGAGGAAAAAGCTCAGTTTTCCCAAAAGAGGCACTGGCGGGGATGCTGATAACATCTGGTCCGGACTGAAGGACCTGCCAACCATTGCAGACATGTCTACTCTCGCTGCATTGGATGCTGTCACAATAGAAAAAATTGTGGATGATTACTTTGCTGACACCATCCAAGTAGACATGTCAGACAGTCCATATTGTTACTGGCAGGAAAAAAAGGCAGTTTGGAAGCCCCTGTACAAACTGGCTCTATTTTACCTGAGTTGTCCCCCCTCCAGTGTGTACTCGGAAAGAGTTTTTAGTGCAGCGGGGAACCTGGTCAGTGAGCGGCGAAGGAGGTTGCTTCCTCACAATGTTGAAAAAATGATGTTTATAAAAATGAATAATCAATTCCTCAATGAAGTACAGCACTGCCCTCCAGATACTACAGAGGGACCTGTGGTTGTGGAGTCCAGCGGGGACGAATTGATAATGTGTGATGAGGAGGAAGTACACACTGTAGGGGGAGAGGAATCAGAGGTTGAGGATGAGGACGACATCTTGCCTCAGTAGAGCCTGTTTAGTCTGTACAGGGAGAGATGAATAGCTTTTTTGGTGTGGGGGCCCAAACAAACCAATCATTTCAGCCAAAGTTGTTTGGTAGGCCCTGTCGCTGAAATGATTGGTTTGTTAAAGTGTGCATGTCCTATTTCAACAACATAAGGGTGGGTGTGAGGGCCCAAGGACAATTCCATCTTGGAACTTTTTTTTTTGCATTATATGACCAAGCAACAGTCGTTTGCCATGTTCAAAAAGTAAAACCAAATGTAAAAAAATTCAAGAAATTAAACCAAAAGTAAAATGCCGTGTCATAATTTAAAACAAGAGGTATTGACGTGCTCTAAAACTACTGTATTGTTGTTTATATTTTATAAACACTACACTTGAAAGCTTGAGTCTTTCAATAGAAAAGTAACTGTCCATTGCACGAATATTTGCAACAGGGACAATTTTAGGGTTAAGAAAGTCAACTAATAATAACACTTCGACGCTGTGTGTCTTTATAAACACTACACTTGGAAGTTGGAGGAGGTATTGTGGCCCCGGCACCAAATTTACCACCGGGGCCACTCCACTGTGCAGTCCATATTTAGGTGTATCAGATATTAAACAACGGTGACAGTTGATGCCCAATTTTTTAATTATATTGTGGCCTCGGTACCAAATTGTGTACCGGGGCCACCCCACTACGCAGTCCAGATACTTGTTTGGTGGAATTCAGACCAGTTGAGGGTTTTATTATTATATTGTGTGGACCACTCTATCTATACCACACTACAACTCTATACCACTCTATTTCCTACTTTAATTCTATTTCATACTTTAATTCTATTTCCTACTTTAATTCTATTACTAATTAATTACCATAAAGAGGAACAAAATAAACCAATTTTAGCAAAAGTATAATATGACTTAGACTTACAAACACTACACTTTAAAGATCGTGCCTTTAAATGAAAAAGTCAGTCTTCATTGCACGACTATGTGCAACAGGGACATTTTTTTGGGTTTACAAAGTCAAACAATAACACTTCGACCCTGTCTGTCTGGGGTCTCTCAATGACGAATTGTCTGTACCATGTTTGGAGGAGGTATTGTGGCCCCGGTATCAAATTAGGTACCGGGGCCACCCCACTATGCAGTCCAGATACTTGTTTGGTGGAATTCAGACACGTGGAGGGTTTTTTAATTATATTGTGGCCTCGGTACCAAATTGTGTACCGGGGCCACCACACTACGCAGTCAAGATAGATAGATGCGTATTGCGTATCATAGATAAAGTACATTCAGTGGTGTGGGTCAAATTGAAAAATATTCAAAATGCACTGACATTATCAAAAACAAGAGGTTGTCACACGCTAAAACTCCAACATGTATATGATGGAGAGGATGGAGGAGCAGCCGTATGTGTAGTGTAATGCAGATCTGTTGAAGGTTTTTTATATATTTTATTGTGGTGCCCAGTGCCCACTCCTCTACGCAGTCCAGGTACAATTATTGGTGCGAATCATAAAAGTTCAGGGTTTTTAATATATTGTGGTGACCCACTCCTCTACGCAGTCCAGGTACAATTATTGGTGCGAATCATAAAAGTTCAGGGTTTTTAAGATATTGTGGTGACCCACTCCTCTACGCAGTCCAGGTACAATTATTGGTGCGAATCATAAAAGTTCAGGGTTTTTAAGATATTGTGGTGACCCACTCCTCTACGCAGTCCAGGTACAATTATTGGTGCGAATCATAAAGTTCAGGGTTTTTAAGATATTGTGGTGACCCACTCCTCTACGCAGTCCAGGTACAATTATTGGTGCGAATCATAAAAGTTCAGGGTTTTTAAGATATTGTGGTGACCCACTCCTCTACGCAGTCCAGGTACAATTATTGGTGCGAATCATAAAAGTTCAGGGTTTTTAAGATATTGTGGTGACCCACTCCTCTACGCAGTCCAGGTACAATTATTGGTGCGAATCATAAAAGTTCAGGGTTTTTAAGATATTGTGGTGACCCACTCCTCTACGCAGTCCAGGTACAATTATTGGTGCGAATCATAAAAGTTCAGGGTTTTTAAGATATTGTGGTGACCCACTCCTCTACGCAGTCCAGGTACAATTATTGGTGCGAATCATAAAAGTTCAGGGTTTTTAAGATATTGTGGTGACCCACTCCTCTACGCAGTCCAGGTACAATTATTGGTGCGAATCATAAAAGTTCAGGGTTTTTAAGATATTGTGGTGACCCACTCCTCTACGCAGTCCAGGTACAATTATTGGTGCGAATCATAAAAGTTCAGGGTTTTTAAGATATTGTGGTGACCCACTCCTCTACGCAGTCCAGGTACAATTATTGGTGCGAATCATAAAAGTTCAGGGTTTTTAAGATATTGTGGTGACCCACTCCTCTACGCAGTCCAGGTACAATTATTGGTGCGAATCATAAAAGTTCAGGGTTTTTAAGATATTGTGGTGACCCACTCCTCTACGCAGTCCAGGTACATTTATTGGTGCGAATCATAAAAGTTCAGGGTTTCTAAGATATTGTGGTGACCCACTCCTCTACGCAGTCCAGGTACAATTATTGGTGCGAATCATACAAGTTCAGGGTTTTTAATATATTGTGGTGACCCACTCCTCTACGCAGTCCAGGTACATTTATTGGTGCGATTCATAAAAGTTCAGTGTTTTTAATATATATTGTGGTGACCCACTCCTCTACGCAGTCCAGGTACATTTATTGGTGCGAATCATACAAGTTGATGGTTTTCTTATTATATATATTGTGGTGACCCACTCCTCTACGCAGTCCAGGTACAATTATTGGTGCGAATCATAAAAGTTCAGGGTTTTTAAGATATTGTGGTGACCCACTCCTCTACGCAGTCCAGGTACAATTATTGGTGCGAATCATAAAAGTTCAGGGTTTTTAATATATTGTGGTGACCCACTCCTCTACGCAGTCCAGGTACAATTATTGGTGCGAATCATAAAAGTTCAGGGTTTTTAATATATATTGTGGTGACCCACTCCTCTACGCAGTCCAGGTACAATTATTGGTGCGAATCATAAAAGTTCAGGGTTTATAATATATTGTGGTGACCCACTCCTCTACGCAGTCCAGAAAGATACCTTGTTGCAACGTTTTGGACTAATAACTATATTGTGAGGTGTTCAGAATACACTGTAAATTAGTGGAAATGCTTGTTATTGAATGTTATTGAGGTTAATAATAGCCTAGGAGTGAAAATAAGCCCAAAAACTTGATTTTTGAACTTTTTATGTTTTTTTCAAAAAAAATCCGAATCCAATACCTTAAATCCGAACCGAGACCTTTCGTCAAGTGTTTTGCGAGACAAATCCGAACCTCAAAAATAACGAAAATCCGGATCCAAAACACAAAACACGAGACTTCAAAAGTCGCCGGTGCACATCCCTAATGGTAAGTCCATATTTTCATCTTGCCGTTACTATTGTTTTCGGAGTTACTTTGTAGTTCTAAAGATCTGTCAGCACTGTTAGTGCCGATGACACCATTACCACCGATTTTACCCCCTGCACAAATTTGTTACTTGTAATGGAAAAATTAATACTGCAAGCTTGACAAAGCTGGTATTATGGTAGGGCATATATCGAAAAACTTCATGTATCTAGGGTGTAACAAAGCATAACCTGGTGGAATGAGCACATGAAAATGACTTCTGAACAGTTATCATATGGTTTGATGATGCATCTATTACTGTGTTCATAAAACTGTATGGGCTTATGAAGAAAGTATTTTATGCATACTATCTATTCCAAACTTTTAAATATAATGATGGAACTGTTATAGATATCATGTCATAAAATTCAACATGATAGGATATCAACAGAAAAATCTGAAACAATTAAAAGCAAGAGAATGTTATAGTGTAAATGTTTCCATAAGTCATACTAATATACTAAGAAACCCACAAGCATTTGGACTGCAAAGTGTATACAAGAGTGGTTTCATGAGCGCTAAAATGAAGCCAGACACCAGTTGCCAAATCTAATCATCATCATTTAGTTGTATAACGCCAGCCAATTCTGTAGCGCTTTTCAGCTGTGAACAAACACAGTAATATAACAATACTGGGTAATACAGACAGACAGAAAGTTAAGAAACAAATTTAAAATCTAATTAACTGAATATTTCAGGAAATGTATTTGAATGTAGATTACAGAGTAGATTTTCACCGCATATGTCTATACAATAACTTTAGACTTTCCTTTATGAAGAATCATCTAATATCCATATACACATAGTTTGTAAAATATTATTCCATGCTATTGTATTATCTTGTCCATTAAGGGTTTACGCTATCCTAAAGGCAAATGGTGGTCGATTCCTTGTTTCTTAAGTGACACATTGTCAGATATTATTAGTTGTATTGATTATACTTTTTACTTAAAGAGAGTCAGTATGACAGTGGTCACCGTCAACTTTGGTATATATCTGTCGCTACTGATTGGAGCTTATTTAAATTATCTTTTTTTTATTTATTTTCTATCAGAGTTGAAGGAAAAAAGGGCAGTCTAAACTACAATTCTACATCAAAAAGCTTGATCATAGAACTTAACTTACAAAGACATTTTGAATATCCATTTAGTGATAGAATCTTTCAGAGATATAGTTAAAATCTTGGGCCACAAAGTATTATTTCTTTTTCCCAGCATGCCCCACTGGTTTTGCCTCTCTGTTCATGCACATAATAGTCTGTGAAGAGGATTGGAAAAAAATGCATAATAAGAGCCATTAAAAGACATTAGTGTTAATTATTCAAATTGATGGCTTTATTCAGAGAGTGTCTGTGCAATTGGCTTCCTCTGCAGGGTTTCTGGCTGTGCCTGTTCTTTCAGCTCTTAAGGCACAGTGAAAGGGTTAATTGAATAAACACCAAAAGCATCGAAAACAATGAAGCCTGTAGAGGTTTTTTTGCTGCATCACAACAAAAGCAAACCATGGAAATCAGCGTACAAATTGAATCCACAAATAAAAATTGTTGTAAAATAGACTTTTTATCATATTTGTCTATTAACTATTACATCATATCAAATAAAGACATTTTTGAACACTTGCAAGCCTTTAAACTTACTCTGGTCAGTTCTGTAAAAAGGAATTACCACTGTATTGTACACAAACTGTGCACTCATTTATGAACATACAGTACAGATAATATATAAAGATATACACATACACTATAAACACATTTACCAAGTAAAATAAAAAAAAATTGCATGTTGTGCACATACAGACATGGTTACATTATTTTCCTAAGTTCACAGACACAAAGGGCCTGATTCATGTTCGAACGTAACTTGCACAAAAGTTGGGGTTTAAAAAAGAGCACAGAGCATGAGCATAGTTCCGACAATATTCACACCTCAATCTGATTTGAATCTGGGGGGAAGTACATTCTGCTTAAATGGTACTTTCCTTACGTAGACAGACAAATGTGACAGCTGTATGCGCACAAACATATGTGCAACATAAGGTTACATCAGAACAATTGTATACAAAAACATTTATTTTCTAAAATAAATGAACAAATCTTAACATTGTAATTATTCATAAAAATATGAATTAAAAAATATTTTTAAAAAATTAAATACATAAATAAGGATGCTTCTAATGCATGCTGTACATACAATGCCTTTTATAGTCTATCTAAGTTGCATACACATATGTGCAGTTTTTAAAACAAAGACTGTTAGGGGGGTATTCAATTGTTAGCGAGTTCCGCTAAATACTCGCGCTCTAAAAATATTACCGTTAATACGGTAATATCTCGCTGGATATCAGCTTGCAGCTCCCTGAGCTGTGAGCTGAAATCCAGCGAGTAAATTACCGTATTAACGGTATTTATGTGCATATTACCGTATTACCGGTAATATTTTTAGAGCGTGAGTATTTAGCGGAACTCGCTAACAATTGAATACCCCCCTTAGTCGTGTGTGTCATTGTTTACACTTGCCCTGTAGCTGGTGCAACATAGAGAGAACTAGAGAACATACAAACTCCACACCATGGTTGGGAATTGAACTCATGAACCAAGTGCTGTGAAGTGGAGGTGCTAACCACTAAACTACTGTACTGCCCCTATCACTGATATGTCTGAATACAAGTGTACTTACGAGAAATCCAGGATTCAAATCAGCTGCATCTGCATCATAATGCCCTTGACACTGCCTTATTGTACATGATCTACATTAATCTGTCCCTTTCCTCCTCCATTCTGCCCCTCAAGTCGTAGGCAGTCATGTCATTTGCATTCAGACATGAATTGCATGCAATTCATTGGAGTAAAGTCCATTTCGGACCATGCACAGATCTTTTTCATGCAGGATACTCTATGCAAATGTACGTAGGTCCGAACATGAATCAGGCCCATAGTTGTCAAATTTGTTATAGCAAGGTTTGCTTTGGTTGGACAAAAAGCACCTTTATCGAGTGCAGTCATAAACACTGAATAATATGTACAAATTAAAATATTTTACCTGGCACCAAGATAGTGAAAGAACATGCACCTCAACATACCCCACCTTCCTCCCCCAGGGTGTTTGGTAGTGGCATGAAGTGGCATATAAATATGGTGACAAATTGTAAATAAAGCACTTGGCAGGGAAAGACACAATCAAAGGATCAGAAATGTAATGCGCTCAAAAATAAAGGTGTAACTACTAAAGGTTCAGAAAAGGAAGCACATATTAGAAACATAAACATATATATAAGCATATATATATATATATAAAGAAACTATAAGTGCAACAACAAAGGCAATGGTAATGACATCAGTAAAAAAGAGATACATATGAGACCACGTGATAGTGGCTGGTGATTTTAATGTTGTCCTTGATCCCAACCTGGACAAGTCTTCCCCCTCCTCCTCCTGACAAGGTACCCCTCCCTCTTTAGACTTGACCTTCCTAGCCACATTGCTTACCAACCACTGTAAGTATGACTACTGGCGACTTCGCAATTCCGATGCCAGGGTATAAAAACTCACTTCTCCACCCCTCATCAATTATACTCCCATGTAGACACGATACACGTCTCTCACTCCCTTACTTCTCATGTGACTCAGGCAGGCATTTCTCCGCTCTCCTGGACTGATCACTCCGGGGTATTCCTCCTTCTCCTCAAAGTTCTCAAAACATTGCCACAGCACGTTAGGTGGCGTCTAGATGACTCCCTCCTGCTTAATCAGTCCACACTTCTAGATCTTAAAACCTTGATCTCCAATTACTTTCTAAGTAACTCTATACCAGATATACCCCCATGTGTTATCTGGGAGGCTCATAAGGCCACCATTTGAGGCCACTTGATTAGCCTCACTGTGGCATCCAAAAGAGGCCACAGTGAGGTGGTGTCATCCCAAGAATTGAGGAGGGGTCATCCCTAGAACGTAAAATTAACTCACTCCTCTCTCAGAACCAGATCCATCATGACCCTGCCCTACTCACTCAAATTAACTCATTGAAAGGCCAACTTAACACCCTCCTTTCCTGTAGGGCCACTATCATTATGCAAAAACATCAACAGCGTTACTACAACAAGGATGACAAGGCTGACCCAGTCCTGGAGCTTGCTGGCTAGCTAAAATTAGTGACAGAGTATCGGTACAAATACATGGTAGTTTAATAAAAGATACAATCTCTATGAAACATAGCGGCACAGCAGTGTGCATAAAGTCTGGAATTCCACCTCGTTACTACTTCTTGCTTAAGTTTGTGACAGCATCTTCTGCACTGACATCTCGGTTTTTAAGAAATTCTGAACAACAAAGTTTTGTGTGCTAACCATGGTACATTCCCTGTGAAACATAGTGGCAGAGTACTGACTGATAGGATGGTCATTTTAGAAAAGAAAATAGACGAAAATGGGCCTGACCTATAAGTGAAATGGTGGGGAAAGACCATAGACACAATATTTTTAACATTAGACAGCATGTGTCATGAAAAGTAAAGAAGTAATCAAGCTCATTAGACGGACAGCAAAATCAATAGACGTTTAGACAACTAAATAGATGCAGGTAGGCCTGACCCATAAGTGAAATGGTGGGAGAGAGACCACAGACACAATATTTTCAATGTTAGACAGCATCTGTCCTGGGAGGTAAAGACGCAGTAATCAGAGCTCATTAGAAATATAGCATCAATAGAAATTTAGACAAGTAGATAGACGAAGGTGGGCTGCACCCAGTAATGAAATGGTCAGAGAAAGACCACTGACACAATATTTTCAACATTAGACAGTATGTGTCATGGAAAGCAAAAAGGCAATAATCAGAGCTCATTAGATAGACATCAGCATCAATTGACATTTAAATAGATGAAGGTGTATCTGACCTAGTAGTTAAATGGTGGGACAAAGACTATGAGCACAATATTTTCAATGTTAGACAGTATGTGTCATGAAAAATAAAGAGTCAGTAATGATAGTTCAATATATGGAGAGCAGCATTAATATACATTTATACAAGTAGATAGATAAATGTGGGCTGCAGCCTTAATTGAAATGGTGGGAGAAAGACCACAATATTTTCAATGTTAGACAGCATATATCATGTAAAGTTAAGAGGCAGTAATCAGAGCTCATTAGAAAGACAGCAGCAGCATCAGTTAACATTTTAGTTGATAGACCAAGACTATAATGTAAAATAGTGCAAGATGGAATTGTCCTTGTGCCCTTTCATCCACCCATATTTTACAAAGGACATGTATTGATTAAGAAACTAAGCACATCAGTGACAGGAAATGCCACTTTTGAGACTGATGCGCTTGATTAGCTTGGGCCCCCACAAAAGAGAAAATTGTGTTTGCTGGTTGTTGAACTGGAGAATTGGTAGGTTTTTAACAATTTACTAATGTGCATTTGGCTAACAGTGCTCATCTTGCTAAATGTTGACATGTTATCACGCTCATCATCATCCTCATCACAGATGTTGATCCATGTAATTGACATTCTCATCACTGATATCTATATCAGTTGTGGTTATCTAGTCTTGTGTTTGACCAGTACCGCTTTTCAACATATCCTTAGTTAAGTGGATAATCGGTACAATGGTATTTCTAGAAATTGAATCATTTTTTGTTTAACCTCCCAGTACAGGTGAGGATTTGATGTTCAGAATCGAGATGGAATTAGGAAGCATGGACACATGACCTCAACTAATCTGCTAAAAACTGATGCATCGATGACAGAAATTGGATCTATATCAAATGTTAACATAACTGTCATGGCTTTAGTCATCCACTGTGCAACAGGATGCTGGCTTTTATACTTGATTCCTCATGCAAACACTTGCTTCACAACAATTGTTGCTTAAAACTATGCTTACTCTTCTTGCTCCCCCCTTCAGTATAGAAATTTCACTGCCAGAGGCTGCAGCAGCTGTTGCATGTAAGGATGTCTCTTGCGAATCGTGGATTGCATTAAGGGAGTCAGTTTGAATTTGAAAATTGAAAGAACCAAAAAAATACCATAGGCGCTAATATGTACTTATATATAATATCAAGCAGCTAAATTGCAAGGGATTGTTACAAATCCCCAAAATACAAAGCAAAGAAAATATATAGAAGCAGTATTAAAGTAATTCTATCGTTTTCAATAAGCATTGTCTAAGCGATTTGTGTGGTTCCGAAGCACAAGCAATTTATTTAGCAAAAGCAATTTGTTTAGCAGTTCAATAAATAAGAACAATACAGTACAATATAGCCGATACATGATACCCATTAAAGATGTTACATTAAAGCAGGAAAGTATAAAACACAAAATACATTACATCTTCCTTATAGGGTTCACCCAGGTTCAATGAATGCAGCCATGCGATGACATTTCCAGCTTCTAAGAAGGGGAGAACAAAAGCCAGCATGCTTGTATATACTTGTCCAGCTAACACTTAGTAAGGTCTTCATTGGTCCAGGCTTAATGGCATTCCAGTTCCTTGCAAGTTATAGGTCAGTTCATTTGATCCTTACAAAGGGTGAGGGGAACATCCCCCACCATATTGTTCCCATGATTTGACTCTGAATGACCAGTTCAAACTGACCCACACAAATGTATTTTTTTTAGCATTAATCTCATATTGCTTGTATCTTGCGATCGCTATTCCATCCACACCGGGTTAATGCTGGTGAAATAAGCTTTAATATGAGACCAAACTCTTTATCTTTTAAAACACCTGAACCATAAAAACCTTTACTACAGTATTATATATGAATAAATATACAATCTAATACATTTTAATAATAAATGAATGTGGATTGGAACCTTAATAAATATGAAATATATAAATAACTAAATGTTGTAGTGCGATTGTGTGCATGCGTATTTTACCGCATGATAGCGCCATGCCCCGTGTAGCGTGGCATACTGAGTGCAATCGCACGATAAAACAATATTAACCAATATACTTTTGTTCATCCAATTATACGACTTCAACAGCAGCAAAATCAAAAGCTCTAAAAATTCTGTATATTACCTATCAATAAATAATAAAATATTAATTAATTGCATCTAATTAGATCTATCTAATATAAAAAAGATAAATATGAAGTTAATTAACCGATGTTAAAATTCATACTCTGGGAAATGTATAAAAATATAAATTTATTTATATTTACATTTATTTATTTAAATTTATAAACATACAAAATAGATATAACAGAATAATTTATCAATAAGAAATAACTAAAATAAATGTAAAATATATCAAAATTAATATAATATAGCAGAACATTTAATATGGAGATATCAAATCATTCTAATATATAAGAAGTAAAACTTCATTCCATTGTAAAAAAGTGAAATAGCAAACAGCAATAAAATTTTATAATGATCAAACACAGTCCCAATGCTAATATATGCAGATTGAAAAGCTGTACAGAGTATAGAGAGAGTCCGCAATCCAATTAAGAAGATTAAGGTGATTCAAAAAATTAAGTTCCAATTAGCAGTTGCTTATAGCCTGCAAGAAAATGTCCATCAGATATTTACTCTTGTCATACATATAAGCATCATATTATTACTCAGCTGAGCTAATAGATGCATATATCAGACGTGAGCAACAATTAGCGAAGGCTTATAGCCTGCAGTAAATATCCAACAAGATAGACACTCCCATAATATATTTCAAAATCGTGTTTCAGTTGATATATAGATGTGTTCATGATCTTCGACGATAGCGTTTAAATTGTGTTCACAGGCAGGGATTCATTGTGTTGGCCTGCTGATGAGCTCGACAGGTATGATCTCCTTTGGTGATGTTCTGTCTAAATGGGAGCTACCTGGCAGACAGACCTGAAGTTATCTTCAAGTTAAACATTTTTTAACGTCTGGGCTCCCAAAGAGGAACATCACTAGAGATATGACAAAATATGAGTCATTATGCTGTAGTTCTTCTTATTTTCCATATCTGATCTCTATTATATATAAGTTACTGGTAGAGAATCTCTTTAATTTCCTACCAAAGTTTACTAAGGACTGGGAGATCTTGGGTCTAAGGTAAAAGACTGTGATTGGCATGCAATTTTTCAGATGGCTCATTCATGTTCGACCAGTGTCTCAGTTTTGGAAACTCAATATAAAGTTCTCAATATATGGTACAGATGTCCTACACACTTAGATAAAATGTATCAAGGAGTTCCTAATTCCTGTTGGCGATGTAATTTAGCTCCTGGCACTCCCTTACATATATGGTGGGACTGTTCCCTGTTACATCCTTTTGGTCTCAAGCTGTAGTTCTCTCTCAAAAAATCCTGGAAAGATTTATTCCTGATTCTCCCTCATTTTGGCTCCTTAACAAAACAAACATACCCCTGTCAGACTTTAAGAAATCTATTATGAAATTTCTCATATCAGCGGCAAAGGCCGTCATTCCGGCCTATTGGCGATCTGCATCACCCCCTACAGTTCAGGGATGGTTTAGAAGACTGAAATTGTACAGGTCAATGGACAACATGCTTCTCTCAGGTGATGATAAATTTAAAGTGTATAACATCATTTGGGGTCCATGGTTGGATTTTATTGTTTCACTTGAATATTTATCAATATCTTCATCCCCACCAGCTTAAATAGATTTTAATATAGTTTAATATACCCAAAGCCCATAATTTGGAACCTCTGGTCGATAGAGACTTGTTTTCTGAATCTTAAAAAATGGATCTGCTTCTCTCTCCTTTCCCTGACAGCTCCTTCCTTTACATCTCCTAACCCCTATCTGTCCTTATGTTATCTGTTATTGTTTTGTGATTTTGTTTCTTGTTTTATTTATTTATTTATTTATTATTTGAGAAAATTTTGTATACATGTTCCTATTATAAACTGAATTTATACCACTTTATATATATCAGGAGCTAACTAGTAATGTGATTTTAATTGTGCATTATATTTAATAAGTTTATTCTGTAAAATCCAATAAAAATGTATTAAAAAAAATAAATAGATTTGTTCGTGGTATAAGCACCGACCTATAATACAGTCACAGAGCGGATAAATATACAGTGATTGGCCAGCTCACTAATTAAATTAGGTTACTTAAATCTTTTCACCATGCTCTGTCTAGTTGCCCAAGAAAGATCACATGACCAGAGTCCTTGCGTGGACTGATGCTGAAATTTCTAAGGTTGCTGGGCAAACTAAAGCTTTTTGTCCTAAAGAGGACAGACATGCCTAGATGATCAAAGTCCCTACCTCTACTTATTGAGCATCACACAGACTATTGATGCCTTGACAAATGTTGTTTGGATTGGGATAAAAATATTTGCAAACACAAAAGGTACTTTTTTTGGTCTTATGCCCTTGCATGATAATGAGCTTATCATGGTCGGTAGTACCACTGGGGGCTACAACCCAATGCATATACTATCAGGACTTTTTAATACCAACTTTTATGTATGTAACTGTTTTGATCTAGCCGAAAAGAACTTGTAAACCCCTCTTCATTGTATTTAAGCTATACATATAATTGACCATTTGGATGGCACGCCTACCTCTATGCAAGAACCAATCAAGAAATATGAGGCAGGGTATTTAAACCTGTATGCCAACCAGAGTCTAACACAAACTTTTTATCTGAGGAAGCCTCACTAACGGAGGTGAGGCGTGTGGGAAAATACACTAACTGCACCTCACAAGCTCCAAAGAGTCTTCATCATGGTCCGCACCTCTGCGGCAGGCGATTGTGGAAATCCACAGTGAAAACCCACCCGGCAGTAGCTGGAAGCGCACAGCCGCACTAATAAGATTACATCCTACTATGCATGCATAGTACCCGGAGAACACCGAGCTGTTCTGAAACTCCTGGACACTAGCATTCAGTGCCATCCGCCAGAAGGGGAGGTAAAAGGTTTTGTCTGGGACAAAAATCAAACTGAATATAAAATAGTGCGCGGCAACATGAAAGTTACACTTCAATTGGTCTACAGCATTTTTCATTATGGACTATGTGAACACCTAAAGGACTATTATCTGAGACTTTATGGGCATTCGTACCACCTAACCTTTATTCACTTATCATTGATTGAGAAGGTCGTATATAGATATAAAATATCGATTAAACGTTGGAATTATTTCTAGACCTAAAGGGAATATCATTGGTAAACGTGTACCACTATTATTTATGCATATATATGCTTTTCCCATGTGTTAAGTAAGAGTTATGGACAGAACATATGCAATATATCTGTGACGCAAATAAATGTTGTTTTATTAAGAACTTTTGGTTTACGCATACAATTTTCATGCAGAAGATTAAGACACCAAAGGTATTACAACACTATTATATTAGTAAAGCACCAAGGGATATTACTCATATAATAAATATATGTATACAAGTAATGTGTACATTATTAAAGACAAACTGGGGCAATTGCAAATGGACGAAGACTTAGAAAGAGACGTATATGTGCCTGAGAAAGCCATATTACCCATGAGTGATCAGGGGCAGGTGTAAATAGCAGATGATAATGATAGTCTCCATTTATTGAACCACCTGTAATTTACAACTTTCAATTGCACCCCTGAAGCTGATTGGTGCTTTCTTAGTTGCTCGGGCATATATTATGCTTTTGTACATGTTTAAGAAAAATGATTTTTTTTTTTAATTTTACACAAGAAGAAGGGTTGATCCTACTGTATTAGAGCGAGTTTTCAAGTTTTATTGATGCCTAATAGCGAATTTATTTGTTGCATATAAAATAAATGTTTAAAAACACAGGTTTTTGAAATGTAAATTGCTCCCATTTATGGAAAACTCTGCATTAGCCCCATAGTGTCCCATTGTTACCACCAACAAACTATTAACTACTAATTTGAGTTTTTGCATAAAGAAAATATGGATTCTTTATTCCTTATATTTTGGTGCCCATTACATCATAAAGGAAATGTGGAGGTGTTGGCCTTAGTAACGAATCAGATTCTAACTACAATTTTCTGGAATGTACTAGATACATTTTAGCTATAATCGCATTAGTTGCTATGGGCAACACCTCCAATTTTCCTTTTTTAGAAGTTTTAGTAAATGTGCCCCACATAACTCTCTTGCCGCTCGTGATGGTTCCTCTGGGCCCTGACCTCATGTTGTGGAAATAGATGCACCCATAACACAGCATTTGACATTCTTAGGTTAGGCGAATTCTGCGGTAGCTGTAGATTCCTCACTTCAGGGGACTGGCTAAGATCAGAGCAGGGTGCTATTCAGTACTACATTTGAGAATGGCTTCCTGAACTTCAAGTAGTCACAGTGTTCTTAGGGAATAGGTAGGCAGCTCTTCTGTAACTCTTTTTTGCAGTCATTAATCACTGTGACTGGAGTGCTAATATATTACTTGTGTTGGTCATACTCCTGCCATTTTTAAAACAATATGTTTTATTGTTTTAATGATCAAGATACATTTACAATAACATGTATGACATGTTAACTGTAAATGCAATTATAAATAAGCTAAGTAAACTAAAATCTAATTTGAAATATTACAGATGTTCATTGCAATGAATTACACCCGGTATGTATATATATATACTATTTTATATTTAATAATATTATTCTTCAAAGCATTAGATCAATCAGTTAAATTTGGATTGCTTTGTCAGTTAACAAGAGTAACTGGAGGGTGGAAAAATGGGGGCTGGTCCAGATGCCAAAAATTATTGTCATCCGCATCCATTATTTTAAATCTTTTCTAGTATTACTGGGGAAAAAGCTCATCAGAAGTAGAGATGGGTGAATTGCTTTGACCAATTCCAAAAGCCAGCTGAATTTAAACTATTTGCAAATAAATTCATGAACTGGTTTAGATTTACCCACAATTCACTAAATGTTTTACACCCCAGTCATTCCCTGATGTATATTTACATAGATGAAATTAAAAGGATGCAGCAGGTTTGTTAACTGAGCTTGTGACTTACTGCACATAGACCTCTCTGTTGCAACTCATAGTTTGTCTGTTCAAATCCAGGAGAGGTGTCAAGTGGCACAAAAATCCTGCAACATCTAAGCAGCCATGACAGAGCAGAAGTGTGATCCCAAATGGCGACCCATGTGTACCAAAGCAAGTCTCATTGAATTTTTGAACATATTAAACTCATGGATAAGCAGACAAGGTCTTTGGGGAATTCTCAATACAAGGCTGAATTAATAAGAGCCCTGACAGAAAAATGACAACATTTTCTTAAGTCAATGTTGCTGCCAGTGGCTATATGCAGCAGATATTAAATGCACATAATAAGACAGTAGTACTGAAATATGATTATAGTAATCCTCAGATGGATTATAAGTATGAACCTTTAATCTTGCCCCATGAATAAAGGTGGTCAGATGAGGATAAACATTTTCAACCAAGCAATAAGCCTTCAACTGTTAGAATCGAATGTTCTCAGATAACCCCGCATTGCAAAGTGCACTGTATACAAAAAAAAGCAATGCTAATACCAGTGGTAAGGAAGATAATTAGTGATATATCCTCCTTATCATTCAACATATATAAATAATAAAAATAATAAAATGTAAAGAGTGCTAAACATTTGTCAGTTGTATGCAATGTAAAGCAATATGTGTTCTGCAAATTATGCTGACATAGTGTCACAAAATTAAATAAAATTAAACAACCTTTGTTCAGAAATGGCTTTCAAAATTGAATCAAACAATTATGAGGAAGAGCATACAGTTATGTAACTAAATGCAGCTGACATTCAGCAGCCACATGATAAGCATAAAACAAAATGTCCTGGCCCACTAACAACTCTCCCATACCTTTCCCCCACCAAAAAATTAAACTGTGAAAGAAAATGTAATTTAACATAGACTTAACAGAATACCAGACAGAGAAACCCAACAGACCCGAAATTTGGGGTTCCGAGTGAAGCCGAGTCATGAATCAGTTTCTATCACCAATATTGGATCTGAAATCGAGGCAAAATGTAATTTGCGGGAAAATCTCACGCGTTTTTAATTGATATCTTTTATATATAACCCTCCCTTCTGTTTTCATCTGACATTTTAGAACAGACAGTGTGTTGGGAGGATGTTAGCTGCAGTTCTCTGCTCTGAAAATTGTATTTTAACAGACTACAGCATTAGACAGGGATAAAAGAGGGACAGAGAAAACAATAACACAGTTGGGATAATTTTAATGCAGTTTTGTAGGGATCAGTTAGCTAGAATAGTTTGCCGATCAATTGGTTTTAGGCTTTCAGAAAGTTTAGACAGAGTAGAGTTATACATAATTCTGAAATAACTAGTATTTAGTGGAGAATAACAGTAGGCTTTTGCTGCATGTCTCTTAGCAGAAGACCACAAAAACAATTAGATTTATTTCTTTTAAAATTTAAAACCTTTCTAGAGAAATTAAACTTATGAGGGTCAGTGATAACAGTATTAAGTGGGAAAAAACAGGGAGTTTGTGTGTGAGGGTCAGCAGCAGAACCCCTCAAAAAAACTATATTCTAATTTGTAATATATTTTTTGAAAGTTGCTAAGGGGCATTCAGTGACATGTATATTAAATAGGAAAAATGGGTGTTTGCATGTAAGCGTCACTACACCTGCACATCCAAAAACAACTCTATATTCTACAATTCTTTTCTATTTTTCAATACTTGTGAAGTTGTTAAGGGTCATTCAGTGACATCTATATTAAGTAGGAAAACAAACAGGGTGTTTGCGTGTGAGCATCATTGCAGCTGCACACCCCAAAAATACTGTATTTTCTACACTAATTTCTATTTTTTAATACTTGTGAAGTTGTTTTGGATCATTCAATGACATCTGCATTAAGTGGGATAAAAAGGGTTTTTCCATGTCCCGTCATTGCAGCTGTACATCCTAAAAAAACCTCTAGATTCTACAATTTTGTTTTATTTTTTAATAAAGTTAATGAAGTTGTTATGAGTCATTCATACCACTTTCATACTGCCGCCGCGGCAATATCCCGGGTTTTTCAAGCCGGGTTTTTGCCGGGGCTCGGAGCGTCCCAGCTCAGAAACACCATTCATACTACACCTCGGACCCGGGAATTTCCCGGGTTGACCCCTTTCATACTGCACAAGTCTGTGCCCTGGCAATTTGTGGGAGTCATCATCAGAGCAGTTTTCATTGACTGAAAAATGAAGACTGGATGCTGCTCCAGTGTTTAAATCCTGTCAGAAAAACCTGAACTTTGCTTCCTTTCACACAATTAGTATTTCACAGACTTTGTACCTCTGTAATGTGGGATATCAGCTACATCAGACACCCAAATAAATACACAGCACTGCACTTTAATCAGGACAAATAACCTTTAAAGGGAAATATACTCTATCTATTAGCATGATTTATATATATAAAAAAGTACAATAGTGATGGTATGCCTTCTCTATATATCTGCAATCATGTATACCCAATGGTATATTTATGTATGTAATAGCCATTAATAAAATTTCTGTACACTGCCCTTCTTTTCATATGCATTCTTTGTATTCTCCTGCTTTAAATCCTCCAGAGACAGGCAGACAGCCAATCATCTTGTTTTCTGTGCAACCCGGGTTGAAAAACCCAGGTTGCACCATTCATAATGCAGGCAACCCGGGTCCGACCCGGGAATTACCCCTCGATAAATCCCGGGTTGAAGACCCGGGTTTTTAGACCTGGGATTTTTGACTTGTACCATTCATACTGCACTAAGACCCGGGATTTTGGTGCAGTATGAATGGTGTATCAGTGACATTTATATTAAGTGGGGGGAAAAGGTGTTTGCATGTGAGTGTCACTGCAGCTACACACCCCAAATAAACATTATATTCAAAAAAGTATTCTATTTTTCAGTGCTTGTGAAGTTGCTAAGGGACATCTTTATTAAGTGGGAAAAAAGAGTGTATGCGTGTGGGCATTAATGCAGCTGAACAACCCAAGAAAACTCTTTATTGCAATTTTTTTCTATTTCTCAAAGCTTCTGAAGTTGTTAAAGGTCGTTCAGTGAAATCTATATTAAATGCACTTGCCTACTTTTTTTGTTTTGGGTTCCAGAAGGTCCAGGGGCTGGTGAGCGGGGCTCGGAAAATCATGGCACTAAGCCCCGCCTGAGATGACGAGTGATTCGCGTCACTAAGCCCCGTCCCCTCCATGTAATTTACCAATCTGTCTGGGATCCAGGAGGTTGCTCTGCTCTCCCAGATTCCCAGGAATTCTGGAGTCTCCCGGAAATTATGTTTCGTATTAGGAGGTTCTCTGTGCATTATATGTGAATGATGATACACAATAATTATAAATATAATTGATGGCTTATGAAGTTTTTCCTTAGATATACTATTTTGAAACATACTATAACAAGAATGCCTATTTTTAGAAACTAAAACATTAATATAAGTTGTTTAACGGTTTCATGATTTGTACATTATCTTTTAGCATTTATGTCTAAATTTGTGCAACTGACCTAAATAATATATAATGTTGAAAATCATTATTCTCATACATACACAAAATGTTTTATATATAGGATTATTATTATTATTTTTGACTTATAAGGTGCCACAAAGGGTCCACAGTGCCATACATTACATATACAGAAAACAGAGAACCGAGATACAACATGATACAAAAATATATACAAACACAGGTGACAGGGTAAAGCAAATCAGATTATTTCTGGGACAGATAGTGAAAGGGATGGTAGAAATCAACGAGAAGAAGGCCGAAGCTTAAGAAAAAAGGGAAAACAGGACTAACGAAGCAGGCCAAGAGGTACAGAGGGTGATGGAATAGTAGAAGGAGCACACAAGGAAAGAAGGCCCTGCTCATGAGATTTTACATCCTAAACGGAAGGGGGAGACACAAATAGGGTGGTACTAGCTGGGGGAGAGAGCCAGGACAAGGAAGTTAGGAGGAGGACTGATAGAATTCAATAAATAAATGAGTCTTAAGGGCACGCTTGAAGCCTTTGAGAGTAGATGCTAACCTGATGGAACATGGAAGATCGTTCCACGGCAGGAGAGAAGCCCAGGCAAATACTGTAGATGAGAGTGAGAGGAGGTGATCAGTGAAGTAGTGAGGTGGCGGTCACAGGCAGAGTGGAGGGGGCGGGTAGGAGTGTAGGTAGAGATGAGATTGGAGATGTAGGGACGGGAAGATTGACTAAGAGCTTTAAAGGTGAGCGTGAGGAGTTTCAATTTAATTCTTTAGGGTATGGGGAACCAATGTAGTGACTGTTGGAGGAAGACTGCAGAGACAGAGTGGCGGTAGAGATAAATGAGGCGGGCAGCAGCATTGAGGATAGACTTAAGAGGGTCAAGGTGAGAGTGAGGTAGGCAGGAGAGAAGGAGGTTACAGTAGTCAAGATGAGAGATAACAAGCGAGTGAACAAGGGTTTTCGTAGCTTCCGTGGTGAGAAAGGGACATATCTTAGATATATTCCGAAGGTGGAAGTAGCAGGATTTTGAGAGGGACAGAATGTGAGGCTTGAATGAGAGGGAGGAATCAAGGATCACCCCAAGGCATCGGACTTGGGGGACAGAAACGAGGGTAGTGTTATTAACAGAAATAGAGAGGGGGGAGGTGGGAGAGTCCTGGAAGGGGGGAGGACTATAAGCTCAGTCTTGGAAATATTGAGTTTAAGGGAGCATTGGGACATCCGAGATGAGATAGCCGAGAGACAGGAGGAGACACAAGACAGAAGGGAAGGGGAGTGATCAGGGAATGAAAGATAAATTTGGGTATCATCAGCATAGAGGTGGTACTGGAGGCCAAAGGAGCGGACGAGGACACCAAGGGAGGAGGTGTAGAGAGAGAAAAGCAGGGGGCCAAGAACGGAGCCTGGAAGAACGCTAACAAGTAGGGGAAGAGGGGGTGATGTGGAATCATGAGTAGAGACTGAGAAGGAGCGGTTGGTGAGGTAAGAGAGGACATTGTTACATAGGCCTATAGATTTGAGGGTTTGCAAAAGGAGTGCGTCAACGATATCGAAGGCAGCAGAGAGGTCAAGAAGGATAAGAAGGGAGTAGTTTCTATTGGATTTAGCGAGGTCATTAGTGACCTTAGTGAGGGCAGTTTCAGTGGAGTTGAGGGGGCAAAAACCAGATTGGAGCGGGTCAAGGAGTGAGTGAGAGGAGAGAAAGGAGGTGAGACGGTTGTAGACAACCCGTTCAAGGAGTTTGGAGGCAAAAGGAAGAAGCTAAATAGGGCGGTAATTAGAGAGAGAGGTGGGATCAAGGGACGGTTTCTTGAGTATGGGGGTGACAAGAGCATGTTTAAAGAAGGAGGGAAAGATTACAGAGGAGAAGGCTAGGTTGACGAGGTGTGCAAGGTGGGAGCAGGCTTCAAGAGAGAGGTAGCGGAGGAGGTGGGAGGGGATTGGGTCCTGTGTGCAAATGGAGAGGGGAGAGGAAGAAAGAAGGGTATGGACTTCATCTGCAGATACCGGAGTGAAGGAAGAGATGGAGTGTGAGCTAGGAGGAGGGGAGGGGAGAAAGGAGATAGCATCAGCAGAGGAAGGTGAGAAGGGGGACAGAGTGGGCATGGAGGTGGGAGAGTGTGGGGTAAGAAGGGACTGCTGGGAGATGTCATGACGTATAGACTCAATCTTGGAGGTGAAGTGGGTAGCAAAGTCGACTGCAGAGAGCATGGGGAGGGAGTGGGAGAGGGGGAGGGGGAGGGGAGAGGAGGGAGTTGAAGGTGGCAAAAAGCCGAAGGGGATGGAGGATTGGGAAGAAATGAGAGCATTAAAGAAAGATTATTTAGAGAGCAATAGGGCCGAACTGTAAGAGGCAAATATGAACTTGAAGTGGAGGAAGTCAGCATGAGTGCATGACTTTCTCCAGAGCCGTTTTGCACTGTGGGAGCATTTTTGAAGATAGCGGGTAAGTTTAGTGTGGGACCGATGAAGCTTGATGGTGACAGCCGGGGAAACGGAGTCAAGTGCAGTGGTAAGAGTGCAATTGTAAAAGGAGACAGCCTTATTGGGGCAAGAAAGAGGTGATGGGGGAGAGGAGCGAGCCCAGGGAGGAGGAGAATATGGTAGGATCAACTGTGTCAATATTACACCTGGTGAGAGTAACCTTGGGGGACAGGGCGATGAGAGGGGTGGAGAGATGCTAAAAGAGAGGAGATGGTGGTCCGAGAGAGGAAAAGGGGAATTAATGAGGTCAGAGATAGTAACGAGGTGTGAAAAAGAGAAGATTAGAGAGAAATAGGAAGGGGGATGGGAAGTGAGAGGGGGGAGTGAGGAGGAGGAAGAATATGGAAAGGTTGGACATGGGATGCAGGGGGATAGAGGGAGAGGACAAAAGTGAAAGAGGAGTAAATCATGATAAAGCTAGAGAAGGTGTGGAATAGACATTTGAAAGAATTCAGAAATCAAGAATGGTAAAGGCTAACAAGTGGAGTGAGGAAATGGTGAAAGCACAAGAGGTGAATAAAATGAAAGAGTGCAAAGGTAGAGAAAAGAGGAAGAAGAGATGTAAAGTATGAGTCAGGGAATAGGAAGCAGTAAGGATAGCAGAGATACCAGATGGGTGTGTTTAGAAAAAAACAGATGATACAGTGACATCAGACATGATTGGAAGGCTATAGTATAACATAAGGCATAATACAAGGTGCACTGAGCTGGTTATACAAGTCCACAGGACAAGAGGGAGCCAGTTCAAAGTTCAAGCTAAATGGAGCAACAGTGTGGTTTAAAAGTGGGAATCCAAGCAGGATTAGAGGAATCACAAAGTCATAATACTGCAGCAGGCCTGAATAAGTGTGAGAAACAGTTCAGCAGGGAGAGTCCAGGCAGTTAACAATCCAGGTGGTGAAGGATATCAGAGCTCAGGGCTGATTATTAAATGTTGTCCTCATGTAGCAGTGTTTGCAGGTAAAAGATTCCGCTCCTGTTCTCCTCTTGTTTATCTCTTGTATATCTCTAACTGTACTAACTAAATTAGTTAATACACTTGTAAGAATCTCACTTAGAAGAATTCTCACTAGCTAATAGCCAAGAAGTATCCAATGAGATATGTGTATAAATGTAATGGTTTCTTCAGATGCATAATGAAAAGTGTTTAACAGGGTTTTGCACATGAGGCTGATGTCATTTGCACATGTATATTAATAATATAAGAATAACTGAAATTCTTACTCCTTGATTTCAGATGAAAAAAATACCTCTGTCCTATTTGGTTACTGGATTGGCTGGTTTCTATTCAAGCCTCGATTTCAACATAAACAGCAGCTAAAAAGGCCAAGCTTCAGTTTCATTTGACAACTGTATTGGCTGGCTTCTGTTCAAGCCTCATTTTCGATATAAACAGCAGTTAGGCATATATTAGGAAATGGAGGAAACCAAGCCTCATTTTCAAAACTAAATCGGATTGGACACTTTAGAGTTCATGCATCTTTTTCCATAAAATAGAGGCAGGTACTTTTTGTTTATTGTACTTAGGTATTTGGACCTTACCAGGGAAATATCCATTTAACCAACATGAGGAGGTGGATGAGTACTTACCTGCAGGAATTTATTACTCTAACATTTTTTCTTCAGAACTCTGGTAGGAATAATTGTTACTCCTCAGCAGAAAGTGTGCTATTTGTATTATATGTGTGGATTTTAATAGTTTTTATGTAAAATTGTTTTTTCTTATAAATACAGGGTATTACATTATATCCATGTATTCTTTCCAAATTATATTGGAAACCCCTTCTTGGAAACATTTTGGAAACTTGGAGACAAAAAGGAAGTGGCATTTTTGACCCATCTGGAAGCTGCTGACATTTTCCTATGTCCTTTATTTCATGAATGTTCATGTGAGTGCAATCGTATGAGGGACTCCTGTCATATATACCTCTATGATTTTTGGTTTATATAATTTTTACCCTTAGCATTTCCTTTTGGTTTCTTTTCATTCTTAATAGAAAAGATATTCCAGCGCTAATAGACAGTATAAGTAATTAGGTGCAATATGTATAGGACAATGCTCCTTATAAAGGATAAATTAATAAACTTTACTGCATATGAAATCCCACTACAAGTAAACAAATGTAAATGCCAAGTTACATATTATAAAAACAATAATATCCTTAGAATTTGGTTTCTCCGGATCTCTTCTAAATTTCTTTAATGTATCGTGAATGGGAGATCCATTCTAAAAGTCCACATAAGGGTAAAGTTTTGCATGGGGTGATGAAGTGATTTATATGAACATACTACACTATTATTTCTTGTATTTGGTTTCCCTTTTTGAGGAAAAATTGGATTTTCGTTCTCAAGAATTAATAAGGTGAAAGAACAAGAAACACAACATTTGATGGACATTTTGGTAGAAATGAATCAAGTTTTTTGATTGTACACATTTTGGATTATTGTACATTGTTTATTGAGATTATCTATGATATGGCATCATATCTATAATTTAGAAAGAATTGTTGCAGTCTCATGTGATATGTGGAATTTATGAATGTACATTGTGTGAGGGTCAGCGACAATTATTTGTGTTTTGAATTCATATCACAATTTTATATATTTGGTTTCTTTTGGTGAAACACCAAAAACACAAATATAGGCTGCAGACCATAAATGGGTGCTGCAAACATTTAAAATGTTTTCATATACGACCTAATAATACTGTCTCCATTAAATTTGTCGACCTAATAGGACTCCAAGCCAGGGATTATTTTACAAATATAGTGATCCCCAAGGATCTCAGATAAGCCTTCTCCTTTTTATTTCAATACACGGACATTAATGTGCTGTTTTATTTATTAAATATTATTTTTTAAATACAGTACTTTTCTTATATCTTTGGTATGCAATTCACATTTTGAATAGGCTATTTATGAATACATTGTAGACATACTACACTATATGCTATATCTGTTTTCTCTGAGGTTTTGATTGAGATTTATGTATCGGAATTCTCCCTTGGGCGCCCTTTGTTCTTTTTTATCTCTTTTAGGTGCTGAACATTTTTGAGGCAGCCCTAGGTTTTGTCATATGTATATGACACGTGTTAAGGTCATAAACAAAAATCAAAAGAGGTTAGGCCTACTCAAGGAATTGGACTCCTCACATAATATATACACATGAACCATAAATTATAAAGTTTGAGGGATGCTCTCCCAATTAAGCATCTAGATACAAAATGTACCATGTGGCTTAGCCACAAGATTAAGGTTGATCTTCAAAGCACTTCAGTCCAAAGGTAATCAATCATAAAATCATTTTTATTAGTATTATATTAAAAGATACCGGAGTGAAGGAAGATTTGGTTTTTATACAAGTCTCCAAAGGTGAAAATATTAAAATCAAATAAGTGAAAGTGTTAGAAAAACAGTGAAATAATATAATGATAAAACAGTCAGACCCTTTATTGAAACCAGTATGGGATGTGTGTATTATTTCTTCAAAATGATGTCACAAGCATTAAGGATATCAAAGATTGATCTTTATTTAAACCTTCACAATTTTTTTATGTCTCCTTATATTTATACACATTCAAAAGTATCAGTAGGTATTTTCTAATGAGTATTGAGAGTATAATCAACTCAAGACACATCACGTATCAAATTTAAAAATGACTTACATCATGCCACATATATCTAGAGTACCTACACTGTAGTTGTATTGGTATATTGGGGACTAAAGAAGCGGTCCCTGTACCATGGTAATCCTAATGGTTATTAGTCTGTTGGATTGTAATGACCAGGGCCGGACAGGCCATCAGGCACTTCTGGCAAATGCCAGAAGGGCCGATTGACTAGTTGGGCCGAACCAGCGGGGCAGGCATGCCTGCCCGAACACTGCTCGGCAGACAGAGTTTCAGTGTGATGTGCTGCCATGTGATTTTAATCACATGGGACGGCACCTGTCACATGGTGCGCATCCCATGTGATTACCTGCATCAGCCGCACATCACACTGAAACTCTGTCTGCAGAGCAGCGAGGTAACAGGTGTGTGTCTCTCTCTCAGGGAGCTGTGTCTGAGCGCAGTGAAAAGACTGTTCTTGAATTGAGGAGTACATAAATGAGGACAGTACCCTCAACCACAGTCCCTGTGGTTGAGGGTACAAGGTGCACATCTCTCTGTAAGCCATACACATTCGCTTCTGCATGCAAATATGGTTTTCTAGTAGATGAAGATCCATATATGATATTGTACTAGCCTTTTTTACATGCAATCTATAACATGGGCCTTATTTAATAATATAGAGCTAGTATAGTAAATGTGCTGTAACTCAATGACTCAAAGAGTTTGGTTTGAGTTCATTAGGGTGTGGCCTTTGATGACCAGTGGGGGGTGGACTAAATGTCCTTATTTCCAATCTGGAACATTGGGAGCAGTCACAGCAATCAAAGATTTGCTATCATCAACCTGTCTACATTAAACTGCTAAAAAATGTTATCAGATTGGTTTCAATGGGTTACGGAACATTAATGTACTTTGAAATATGTTCTTAAATAAGTCCCATTATGTTTATACTTTTATATTTTATTTTAGGTGTGAACTGTTTGCTAAAAATCAATATCATTGTTGGGATACTTGCATTTCCAAAAAGGACCAGCCACTATATGCAGATTGATTGACAAGTTGTGTGAATCTTTGTATTGGAGTATATGTAAGGTGCTGTGGCAGATACAAAACTATATTTTGCTCACCTCCGCCCCAAGGAAATCTACAGCGCACCTTTAAAGATTACTGTGTCATACAGTCACCACTAGGGCTGCGACAACAATCTTTTATGGTGTCCTAACCTTTGCACAGTCTCTTCTTGTCAGTATTTGACCAGGGCTTCAGCTATACACTGCTCACACAGCACCATGTAATGTGACTCCATGTCCCCCTACACCCTACCCCAACATAGGATGGTCTTCAAAAGACAGGGAGCCAGTAAGCAGTCAGGATACAAATAACAGAATAAAGGGATAGGGTTTTCCCCAAGCTTTGTCCTACAGACGGCAAGTGTAAGTAGAAACGCACTAATAAAATATAGAAACTGGTGGAGCTGAAAAGAAGAGTTTGTTGTTCAATAAAAATATCTGCATGACCGATAACTGTGTTTCATCTTGCTGTCAGCTCATCATTCAAATGTGGAGGATTTATTGTGTGGTCCTGTACAGAGAATATGTGACATTCACATCAGTCCCTGCCACACGCACACACTAGGGTCCATTTCAGTTAGTAGCCAACCTACCACTTGTTGCTCTCATTACCAAACTCAACGGTAATGTCAATTCAGTCGGTACCATTGATGCTTCAGCGGAATCCCATAGGAAATGACAGGTCACGCCATCCTGAGATGCATTACCTTGTCTTGCAATGCAAAGCTTAGCAAAGTATGATGCATTGCAGAGCATCGCAGTCCCCATATAAATTTATGGGGACTGCGATGCAGCACGGTATTAGCGTAAACGGAGGAGATTTCTGTGAAATCTCCTCTGTTAGGCAGTTAATGCATAGCAAGTATACTTAAAATGCGGAAATAACTGTTTCTGCATCTTTCAAGTGGAAATTACCTTGATCCATAGACCCCACTATGTAGTTCTCCGGAAAATTAAACATCTGTGCAAAATAGACGATGACCGGGTTTTGTTTTATAAAACATCTGTTTGTTACTCGGAGATGTAAC